>NW_024424230.1:51356482-51361065 GCF_017311325.1 Ursus maritimus | reverse complement strand
ACTTGCACACCTATGCTCTTTCCAGTAGACTACTCCGAGAGGGAAAGTTGGACTGGAAAAGGAGTACACTAGGTGAATTATAGCGCAGGTGGCAGGACTCGGGGAGCGTCCCGCCCAGCACATCCGCGGGACATGAAGGGGGAAAGCTCACCACGGGTAGGACAGCCAGCCGCACACCTTGTCCTGGTCTTTAGCATCCCAGTTTTGGGGACATGCCGTTGAGGGCATAAGAAATATGTCTATTCTTCTCTGTTCGGACGCCTAATGTGGGGGGTCTGATGATTGTGGAGTTGGGCCTAGTAGATAAGAATCAGAAGCAGTCAGGGGCGCCTGGGTGGCACAGCGGTTAAGCATCTGCCTTCGGCTCAGGGCGTGATCCCGGCGTTATGGGATCGAGCCCCACATCAGGCTCTTTAGCTATGAGCCTGCTTCTTCCTCTCCCGCTCCCCCTGCTTGTGTTCCCTCTCTCGCTGGCTGTCTCTATCTCTGTCAAATAAATAAATAAAATATTAAAAAAAAAAAAAAGAATAAGAAGCAGTCAGAAAATCCACTGCTTCTGCCTTTTCAGTTCCAGGGACTTGATTCTTCTAGGAATATTAAAGGATGGATATGTTAATTACACTTAAGGACTTCTTTTTTCAAACAAAAGTTCTCTCGTGTTTATTCTTGAGACAACCTACCAAGGCAGAAACATAGAAACAAAGAGCAAAATAATTTCCCCCTTAACATACATCCAGCTGTCCAGATAGTGGTGATGCTGGTGACCTTGGAGCAGCTTAAATCCACGTGCTGTCTCACGTGTGAGTCCTGATAGACCCAGCTGGATTCTTCTCCAGCATCTGCTGTTGGACTTGTACCTGATTTTATGACCAGTTTTCATCAAAATCCGCGGGGGGGACACTTCTTGGCCAGGAAGTGCCTGATTCTGAGTCTTGTGAGCAGGGAAGACATGGTGAGAAGCGGTCAACCGCACCCCCCAGGATGGCGGAGAAAGGGAGCGAGAGCTATGCTTGCGGATATGAGATACTGATTTGGATGCAGCAGAAAGTCGGGTCTAGCCCCAAAGGGAACAATCTGTGTTTTTTGCTGCTATCACAGCCTACTTGCAGCTTTGCCGTGGACCCACTTGCAGGATTAAAAGAAATGGCCATCCCTTCACCCCCGTGCCTTTTATAGCACCTGCTCGTTTCCCAAATACAAGTCATCACCCACGGGGGTCAGTGGGAGGGAGGAGGAGTGCTCTTCTCTCAGTGTCTGGGGTTTTATCTGCATGTGACCAGATTTAAAATCAGAGTTTCCCTAAGAGACCCATCTCACACCCCAAAATAGTCTTTCTCTGCTTCTATTATGATGTATAATCTTCAAAAGCAAAACCCAGACTTAAACCTTACACCCACTAGCATCTCTTTGAAGGGATCCCTGGTTCCTACGTTCTTTTCACTCCTGAAATTTCTGTTTCAACAATTACTTCTCGTACATATGCTTTGCTCTCCCATCTGAATGTGGGACAGGGAGGGGGTTTGTTGAACTTCCCCCATTCTTATATCAGCTTGCTGCAGCTGCCTCCCTTCTGTCCAGTGGCACTGGCTAAAAAATGTTGATTGAGGAAAGAAATCACCCTCAGATGGCTTCATGTAAGTAGGTTCAGACCCAGTTTTCAATACGTGTTGAGAGAAAAGAGCACTGCTGGACGGAGAGGGAGAAGACGGGGCCCCAGGCGCTCTAGGGCCCCAGCAAAGGCACTTTTTAGTTAGAGCCCAGATTTTCTCAAATGGAATGATGATATCTACCCTGCCTCGCAGGGTTCTGACGGGATCTGATTAGATGTGCACGTGAAATACAAGGCAATAATATGAATAGACAGATCTTCGCAAAAACCAAACAGTGATGACTTTCCAAAAGATCTTGGCTTTATGTGGTGAACTAACCCAGGCCTGTGCTCTCTATTATAATCCCCCATAACTATCTACTGCAGGACGAGAAGTTTCTAGAATTATAAGTGGGGGAGTTAGTATGGCAGTGCCTACCTCTGAAATGGGAGGAATTTAGCTCACTGGTGTTTTGGGTTGTTATTTTGTACTGCCACTGAAGAATAGACTAACAGCTGGGGAGGAAAGGATAGGGAGAAAGGAATCTTAAAAATGAACTATCAGGGGTTTTATAAGATACCTAGGGAGACCAGCTTTACCTACATAAAATGAGTGGTGCAGCAGAACGACGCTTATAATATGATTAAATATTATACGAATAGATGGTATTAAGTTGGTTAAATGGCATGCCTGAGGAAATACAGCAGAGAGACATCATTCCAGAAGATGCAGTGAATGAGGGGAGATGGATGGTACAAACTGCTGACTATATTTGAGTTGAACAATCTGGAAAATATACATGGACCAGAATGTGAAGGAAAGCAGCTAAATGTAATCCAGGAGCACATCCTCTCTAGCTTTTCTCTTCCTCATGGCCTACATAACAAGTACGAAATTTACCTTCAGGAGAAGAGAGTGATCTCACACACCAAGCGTATGTCTAACGGAAAAAGAGAACCAACTCCGTTAGACCCTTTTTCTTTTCTTTTCTTTTCTTTTCTTTTCTTTTCTTTTCTTTTCTTTTCTTTTCAAGACTTCATTTTCTTATTTGAGAGAGGGAGAGCAAGAGAGAGCACAAGTGGAGTAGAGAGGGAGAGGGAAAAGCAGACTCCTCACCGAGCAGGGAGCCCAACGTGGGGCTCAATCCCAGGACCCTGACTGAGATCATGACCTGGGCTGAAAGCAGACCCTTAACCAACTGACCCACCCAGGCGCCCCCATTAGAGCTTTTTTCTTAAAAATTAAAGTGAGTTTTTAGGGGGTGACTGGGTGGCTCAGTTGATTAAGCATCCGACTCTTGATCTCACGACCCTGAGACCATAACTCGAGTCCAACGTTGGGGTCCACACTCAGTGGGGAGTCTGCTTGAGATTCTCTCCCTCTTCTCTCTCTGCCCCTCCCCCCACACACAGTCTCTCTCTGTCTCTCTCTCTCTCTCAAATAAATAAATAAATCTTTAAAAAAAAACTAAAGTGAGTTTTTAGTTCTCTAGAAACAAAAGTGTGGAGGGCAAAGAAGTGGGAACTCTTGTCTGCTTGCCCCTAGCCCTCCTGTTTCACTGAAGGCCCACATCAGCATCTCCCTTCCCTGGGCCCAGGAAAGATTATCACTCAGACACTGGAAATGCACACAACCCCAGAGCCAGTAGGGAATTTCCACTCAAGGAACGTGATGGCAAAAACCTGGAAAACAGAGGGGCCACAACTCCACCCCAGTTATTTTTGCTCTAAATCTATAGCTCTCACCAGACCATGCTGAATGAAGACAGTTATCCCTTGTTTTACGGTCCAGAAGACATCCGTCCCATTAACCCCCACCTACATGGCTGGGTGCTGGAGCGGTGCTTTCTTCTCATTCGAGCACCACTGTCTCACTCAGCTACTCTTACTACGGTAGTCTGTCATACAGCTCAGGTATTGGTGTAATCGAGAACCATTAGCTCAAAGGTTTGAGGAATATCAGAATAGCTTGAGTTTCTGTGAGTTCCCAGGAGTTATGCAAATTTCGCAGCCAGCAAATTGAAGACCCCTCAGTCCTAGTTCTAAGCTCCCAGGATTCACTCTGAGATTTGCTGGTCTCACCAACATAACTCAGAGATGTTTCCGGGGACCTTAGAGTTCCTAAAGCCACACGATCACTTAGAAAATGCTTTCTCAGAACTGTCTCAGATCTGGGACGGGTCATCTGAACCACATACCTGTCCCAGGCAACTGACGATGTCTGGTTACCTTTGAATAATCCAGACTTTGGTTTTTTTCTCTTCTCTTCTTGGCAGAGCAAGTGTGGGGCCCACAGGTGGGACACCCAGAGAGGCAGAATAGTGTCCTGGCCCTAGGTAATAGCAAACATTTATTGGTCATTTGCTATATATCAGACAGTGTTCTAAGCATTTCCCATGTATTACTGCTTTCAACCTTCACAACAACCCTACAATGGGTACCATTAGCCCCACTTTACAGATGAGAGAACAGAGATTACATGACCTGTCCAGGGCAGGGGCCGGGAAGCGGCGTAGTCGGAACCCTCAGCCAGCTTAGGCCCTGAACCTTGAGCTACGATGATGCCCTGTGTCTCCACATGCGCTTTTCCTTCTGCTTCAGGGGTGTGAGAAAGGGAGAAGGGCCTCACACCACAGATCACCGGTTAAGGCGGTTAAAAGATAACCATCCAGGGGCGCCTGGGTGGCACAGCGGTTAATCGTCTGCCTTCGGCTCAGGGCGTGATCCCGGCATTACGGGATCGAGCCCCACATCAGGCTCTTCCGCTATGAGCCTGCTTCTTCCTCTCCCACTCCCCCTGCTTGTGTTCCCTCTCTCGCTGGCTGTCTCTATCTCTGTCGAATAAATAAATAAAATCTTTAAAAAAAAAAAAAAAAAGACAACCATCCAAAGATGTTAAAAGCAGCCTGGAAGAAAGTAAACCCTTAGGCCTGAGGAATTGCTGTCCTATGGTGGTCAGGGGAACCCCTAGCTATCACTGAGGAGGCAATTCCTG
>NW_024424230.1:51353044-51356472 GCF_017311325.1 Ursus maritimus | reverse complement strand
GGGGGGGGGGGGGGGGGGGGGGGGGGGGGGCCTGTTCGCTTTGACAGGTGACAGAGTGCATGAACGCCCCGACTTCCACGTGGGGGGTGCCGAAATGTTTGAGTCATGCCGAGGTATAATGTGCATCCTAAACCATTATCTAGCCTGGCAGTATTTTATGTTTTGTTTTTTGGGGTTTTTTTTTTTTTGTTTTGTTTTGTTTTTGTTTTGTTTGGGGGGGATTTTTTTAGCCTGGCAGTTTTAAACAGAGCAGAAAATTACTAGAAAACCCTGCTCCAAGATGAAGTTTCCTTTTCTTTTGTTTCCTTCTCAGACTCTGTGGGGACTGAGGTCGAGAAAAGGAGACCTCATTCCGCCCTGGGTCTCAGGCTCTGTCAGTTCACAGCCGAACAACAAGGGCACGAACAGCGCTTCGATCCTTTAGGACACGTCCCCGCGCGGATTTCCACGCGGGGCAAGTGCCCTGCGGGGGAGCCTCCGTGTCTGGTGTTCTGTGCGGGGCCGCGGGAAGGGGCGAGCAGGGCGCCTTCTCCCCTTCCTTCCCGACAGGGAGGGCGTGTTGAGAACTGCCCGGTGGCCGCGCTCCAGCCGCGCAGCTGCGCCCCGCTCCCCAGCGGGCGGAGGGAGGGCCTTGGGACAATGCAGACCTCGGGACAGCTCTGTGCGCAGCCGTTGCGCCCGTCTCAGCACGCCCGTCAGTTGAAAGGTTCTCGCCTTAGTCTGCACGGAAGACAAGAAGTAGCTTGCAACGGAGATTTTCAGCACAGTGCATAGGGAATTAAACGTATATTAACAATAAAGGTGGTCTGTGGAGTGGAAAAGCTGGAACGGTGCTGGCGTTCCCTAGGCAACAGGCTGAAAATGTTCATTCCTTAGAAAATCTTTCAACTGACCGTGGCGCTTTCCTGACGGTCCCGGTGGCTGGGCTCCGGAAAAATACTGAAGGCTATGGATAGGATATGGTGAGTGCCAAGAGATCCCCCCCCACCCCAAGTCAGGATTGCTTTTCTGGCGTTTGGATTTGGGTTAGAAAAGGGAACTAGCAGACCGTGATGGCTGACACAAATAAATCCATAACTCTACTGATAAACACCTGAAATTCATCCCTGCCGTAAAAGAGGGGGGGACCCTATTTGCCTCTTGTAACCTCTAGTGCTGTGATGGAAAACTCCGTTATTCCTAAGAAATATGGGGGATGAGCTGTGTTTTTTTTCCAAGTTGATTTTATACTTCACTTTACCCTAGGAGCTTTCTGTTCCATAGACTAGCAGAGTAACAAGGCAGCGGGGCAGTTGTGTGTGTGTGTGTGTGTGTGTGTGTGTGTGTGTGTGTGTTCACGTGCTGTATGTGTGCTGTTTTCCCTAAATATTGCAGCATAACTTCCTCTTTGCTTTACCAGACTAAATCTCAACCGTGAGGCATAACGTGTAAACTTCTTGTATGTTTGCTCTTTTCAGTTCTAGGGAAAATCCGAACCGCAGTTGGCAGTGCCCAACTTCTCATGGCCCAGAAATTCTACCAGTTCAGAGAACTGTGTGAAGAAAACCTGGTAGGTAACATTCCCCATCACTACCACTTCCTAGTCAGGAGGAGAACGTGTTGTCAAGACTGGCGCAACTAAAGTGAAACTGATTTTGAACCAAATGAAGGCCCATTGGACTCTCTTACCTGGAATAGAATTTTCTGATGAATCTTATTTCCTGCTTTTCTTAAAATTGGAAATATTTATTTTATACCTAAATAATCTTGGGAGGAAAATCCAATCAAGTTGAAACTCCATTTCCTGTTTTGTTTTGTTTTTTCGTAACGGAAATTTTTCCGTTTTCCTGGCTTTCGCATGGCAGCCCCGATTTCATTATTCTTACCGAAATATGGAACAGCCTGATATTTCAAAAATAGTATTACAGAGAACCATTCTGGATAATGATTGTCCTTCTGAAATAGCCGTTGGTGCCTATTTCATCATCAGGGCTCTCGGTTTTCATTCAAGGCCAGAGGTGGACGGCAGGCCAAAGTGTAGATTTGATCTCCTTGAGACAGATGAATCATTCATCCTTCTCGGACATACCAAAACCAAATAAAGCAAAACGAAGGACAAAAACACCACTAACATCAACAACATTTTTTAAATTGGCTGCAAAATACAAGGGCAAGAGCTTCCTTACATACATACGCCTTAAAAAAACAAAAACAAAAACAACAAAAAAAAAACACCTACTGTGTCTGCAAGTGTCCTTCTACAAGAATAGCTTTTATTGGTCAACTGTTGGTCAAGCTTGCTTAAAATAAAGAACATGAAAAGCAACATGTTTATCTTGTGGAAAGTAAAAACATGATTATTTGCAATCTAGTCGACTATGATTTTAGAACTTTAACCACATCTTCTTGTTAACAAGGACAAATATAGACTGAATGGGATTTATCGAGACAGGGTTCAATCAAGAGAAAATTGAAAGCATGCAAAAATTGGTGTTCTCTGTCCTTCTTCACCAGTCTTCTCTTTCTGAAACCTCCCTTTGGGGTGATCCTTTCCCTCCTCCTCATACCCACCTCCTACACCTGTAGTTTGTTTTCCCCTCCCTCAGCAAATTTACCTGGCCCTTCTTCCACCTTCTCAGAAATTCTATTCTGCATAGAGATAATATAGATTAGTAAATGTGTTGGTAAGTGAATTCAACAAATATTTTATTGGGCTTCACTATGTGCCACGAACAGAATTCCTGCTAATTTGTAAACTTGCTAATCTGTATGGATCTTAGTTAACATGATTCTTTGGTCCTTAAATGTATAAAAGTTCAGGTAAAGCTCTATTTCTCAAATTGGCTAAAGGATGGAGGGAAGCCAATATGTACACACTCTAGGGCAAACACAGCACACTTTTTAACAGAATTATAGAATAAGCAGGTATATTATGAGGTAGAACGCAAACACTGCAGATTTTGAAGATGAAATCGCAAACAAGACGTTTTGAAAACTTTGCAGATTTCTAGGAAAGGTTAACTTTGATAAAGCCGGCTTTTGACGTTTCCCAGTCCCTGACGGGCTCACTTGCCTTAGCCAGTAGAGGAACTTAGTTGGAAATGTAGGCAGCGCTTAGAGGTAGGAAGTGGAACTGCACTTCCGGCAAAGGGCCACTGATGGCTGCTTCAAGTCCCGCCCCGGAAGGGAAGATAGAGAGCACACCAGGTGCCGGGCGCCATGCTGAGGGCTTTTAGTTACATGAACTGGTTAAATCCTCAGAGCGACCCTATGGGTCAGATAGCGACATTATTTTGATGACAGCTTTACAGTTGAGGAAAATGGAGGTGGAAAAGCTAAATAACTTGGCCAGGAATAAAAAATAATAGATAAATAAATAATTTGGCCAGGGTGACAGGGTAGGAGGCAGAGACAAGATGCAAATCCCAGTCTGTTTGACCTCTTTCCCT
>NW_024424230.1:51302530-51353039 GCF_017311325.1 Ursus maritimus | reverse complement strand
ACCTCCCCCCAACCCCCAAGATTCCTAAGATTTGAGTTCTAGTCCTCACCCTCCTAGAAGGACATGGGCTGATCAGTCAGCTTCACCTCTGCAGCAAGAAGCATGGTGGCCGTGTGGTGGCATTGCTTAGTTCTATAAAGCTGCACAAAAGTGCAGCCAAGATTGGCCCAACCGGACTCCTTCCTTGAGTTCTTATGCTGAGGAGGAAAACATTTACAAATACTTGCATATTATCCCGGACTAGACTGTCAGGCATAGAATAAATGGATGAGCATTACTTTTCCCAACAAAACTAAACTAAAGAGCCCAGCTCCCTTCAACCTTCCACACCCTCCACCACCTCTGACCTACAAGTCTGGTTCAGGCTAAGGCAAGAGCTGCAACTCCTTGTGCGTGGAATGTCATATGACCCACAGATTCTCTTTCTCTCTGCTTCCTCATCTGTCCCCTTGACGATGCAGGGCCAAAGAGATTCTTGGTGAGGAGGGAACAAATTGCCCATCATACAGAATTAAACAAACTGCCGGCCTACCTAACGCTTAATGCATTGCTGACTGAAACAATTTTGCCAGTGACCTAAAACACTTTAGTAAACTCCAAAATATGAACAATTTAGTTCTTAGTTACTGGTGAGATAAAGACCATAAAACTCCATTTGCAATGTACTTTGTTAAAGCCATTATCTGTCTGTTCTGAACCTAGGTGTTGAGAAACTTCTTTTTGACTTACTAAATGAAAATACTCCAAAGAAATTCTTTAGTGTAATTCATGTGTCAGTAGACTTGAGTTTAAACCAAATACTTACAAACTTCAAAAATTACGTCTTCCAATGAATTCCAGAACTATGGGTAGTTTGAGAAGTGTAAGTTTATAAGTACATTTTTATTTGCATTCATTTTGAAACCAGACCAGTAATGCTAGTCAATCAAGGGCTATAAAGTTCTTTCCAACCTATTAACTTTGATGAGCACTGACCTTGCACTTTCTGAAAGTTGGTTTTTAAAGTACAAAATGCCCTCAGGTTATTATATGGCATGAGGTTTCGTAGTATATCAGAGTGGCCTGAATACCCACAGGTAACCAAAACTGACCCAGATGGAGGCCTCTGACATCTGGAGGCTCCCACCCAGCTAATCGCGAATGCCTTTAGCTACCGTTGGTGGTCATGATTAACAATGAGCATGACCCCTTCAATCTCTTAGTTATGTTTTGTCTGTTTTACATCATATAAATTAGTGGCTCATACTTTGTAGTACCTTTCAGGGGTATATGGAAGGGGAAAAAAAAAATCAATCCTTAGACACCGAAGAACATTTAATATTACCTAGAAAGTGGGTCATTACAGACATCTGTGTGAATGTATAGATATGTGTTCTCACATTTGCTATTTTATGTTATGGTTGATTTAAAACTAATTCATTTCCAAACGATTTTGTCGAAGTACTTGTATGATAAAATGACTTCCTATACCAGTAACATCGTAATTGTGAAATGCATAGTACTTTAAAAATCCAATTATTTTATTACTCATCATTTGTTTACCCTATTGTGTCACTCAACACGATTGTTAAAACAAATCTTATTTTAGATTCCTTATCTGTTCTCTGAATAAGTTGGATGGCATGGAGTAGGATTCCAACTCTAATAATAATATATTGTATTTTTTCCCCAGAGACGGTATCTTCATTTAAATATGTTTTAAACACATCTTGTTATAGTTTTTTGAAAAGTTTGGACCCTCTCCCCATACCACATTGATAGATGTTGTATTACAAAAGAAGAGTTTTACAACCTTGACATTTGAGAATCACTGACTCAGACAGATGAGTGTATAAAATTACCATTTGAAATGGAATCTTTAAAAAACCATCACACTCGTAGAAAGAGAGAGTAGAAAAGTGGTTGCCAGGGGTTTGAGGGTGGGGGAAAAGGGAGAGATTGGTAAAAGGTACAGATATTCGGTTATAAAATGAATAGGGTCTGAGGATTTCATGTGCAACATGGTGACTATAGCTGATAACACTATTGTAAAACTGAAATTTGCTGAGAGTAGAACTTTAAACGCTCTCGCACGCACAGAAAGATAAATACGTGATGTGATGGATGTGCTTATTAATTCTATGGGATGTGTCCTTACGCAATGTGTGTATATATCCAGTCATCACGTCGTACACTTTAAATATCTTACAGTTGTTATTTGTCAATTATTCCTTCATAAATCTTTATAGATAGATATAGATAGATAGGCAGATAGATAGGATTACCATTTGTAGCCTCACTTTTAGCTCCTATTTGAAAGCTGAAAGGAACTCATCTCCCTTATGTTATTTGAAATATGTGAAAATACCCCTTGGGTCCTGTGCTTGTTGTCCCAGACTGCCTCTAAAGCATGAATGTTTTTCTTTCTCTTGTACAGAATCCCAATGCTCATCCGAGGCCCACCTCCCAGGACTTGGCGGGGTTCTGGGACATGCTGCAGTTGTCCATAGAAAATATTAGTATGAAATTTGATGAACTTCATCAGTTAAAGGCCAATAATTGGAAACAGATGGATCCTCTTGACAAGAAGGTAGAACAATGTAGATTTTGTATGGTTCATTTAAAAACCTGCACAAACACTGGACAGTCTAAATAGGCTTCGGCATTCAGTCTTGCTGTTTACAACGAGAAATGGAGCTGATATCATATTAATCTCATTGTAATGACAATGTTTACATAGTAACCATTTGGGATATTATCTGTAATATGTCTCAGGCATATTTCTAAAGAAAAACCTGTCTTTGTGAATTGGAAAATGGGAATGTGGCTTTTTTGTTAATTAAACTTTAAGTTAAACCATTTTAGTCACTGGAAGGAAATGCCTCCATTTTGCTTTTTAAACTAAAATAAATGACATCTTCAGTGCATGATTAGAGCAAGAGTTCAACTTCCTTACACCCCTAGGATGTGTTTTCAAGAGAAATAGGAAGCCCTGAAAACTAACCGACTTTGATAATCATTTCATAAATATAGTAATAAAGAAACCACTGTTGTTCAAGTTTAAAAATATACACCATAAAGTTTCACAGTAATCATAAATGTTGGGATTTTTTTTTTTAAGAGTTTTACTGTGGGTTGATTTGCCTTGGGGACTATTGCTCTCTGGGTTCCTCATTCAACAGTCTAGAAATAAAGACTCAAATTCTTTTACTTTAATGAGTAAACTGCAATTTTCACATCTGATTATGGTGGTTCCACCAGGCTCACACAGGTATCCAATATCCACCTCCCTAGGCTGGCCTGTCCTGCTCGACTTTTTTAACCCTTTGCTTTCCTATGGCCTGAGGTCAAACAGTTCCAGAGACCGAACTTGTAAAAAAGTAGGCTTGGCTATTCCCATGAAGTGCTGGAGGCCCTTTTCAGATCTCCTTACCTATCAGAGAGCTAACGGCAATCCAGTCCATTCTGCGGCTCTCCATCATAGTGTCCGGGTTCATAGGGTCAGTAGACTCCCAGGAGAAATCCAGTCCGCAGGGCCCATGCATAATTGACAGGAGGGTTATTGTCATTGTCCCTCATCTCCAATGCTATCACCATCAACCTGGGGGTTTTAGTGTTAAGCATGAAAGTACCATTGATATACGTGTGGCCTCATACTTGGGAAGCCAGACATCCGCACTCAATCTAGTTTTCTTTAATCTGTGTTTAAAACTGTCTACTAAATGAGCATTTCAACTGTTCTTATTTTAAGAAAATGCTACAGATGTACATACATACTGGTAATTTAGTTTCTAGAGCTGATCTGTCTCATTTCTCATTCATTGATTTTTTTCAAATATTACTGGTTTTTTTTTAAGTACAAGTAAAGGACGATGTGACTAAAAAGTTTCCAATATTCTTGCTTTACAAAATATCACCAAGTTACCCAACAATGAAGATTTAAAATATCCAAAAATTGTGATGCTAAGAATTGACGTATGTACCCTGTTGACATTTACACAGTGAGTCATTAGTGAACTGGATTTCTAAATTTTTATACACTTTGTCTATGACCAGAGCTTTTCAGCACCCCATGAACTTGAGGGGAAGAAACGAAGGAGCACAATCAGAGTTGGCCAAATATTGTTTGCACTCTGGGTTCCTCATTCAGACTCCACTTTAAACAGCCTGCGGGCAACTCCAACGTAGTAAATTTGTCCAGGCGCTTCACCCAGGCACGCGAGGAGGGATTTGCAGCGATGAGTGTGGAAGAGTTAAGGCACAAAGAGTGCCCCGTGGGGAATCGTAGAATCCCTATTTTAAGATAACTCTCACAGTTGTGTCATGAGAACTGAAGGTATTTCACTCAAAATGAACACAACAGATTCACGCGGACCTCTTCGGAGTCTGAAAGCTCACCAACCTTAAAAATTCCTTCGTGGTTTACATTTGCTTCCTTCCCACTGCCTTTTTCCCCTGCAACCCAAGTGTTGAATGGCTTTTGTTTTTGCAGTGGCGTTTAAAAATATCCAGCCGTTTCATAGCTTGCTGATGCTGAGGGGATCTTCTTTCAGTCCTGCGTTAAATTTTCACAGCACAGTGTCCGTCCCTGTGATTGGAATTGCTGTCTGGGTCACCACAGCCACCCGAGGCCTCTAAGGAGTGACATCCCAGCGGGATGTCTTAGAAGCTATCTTGGAACTGATTCCAGCCCTCCTGCCCCTCCCACCCCCACCCCCAGTAGAGGAACTCTCAGTGTCCCTTCTCCAGGGTGACCCCGGAAAGTATATCGCTGTGTGTTTGTGTGTGATGTGCAAACGGGTATAATAACTCACTTTGGCATCAAGAAAGCTAAAGAAACACAGTCTTACCATCTCTTCTTTGGCCATTTAGGTTTGGGTGGGCCCCGGGAGAGGGCGGGGATGTTTTTAAACTCTGAGCCGAGCTTGCACCCGTTGCCTCGCCTCCTTAGAGGGGACGCAGAGTTCCCGGAGCTGCCGCTGCCACCTAACCCATGTCTGGCACCCGGAAGAGTCTGGAGCCTCCAGAGAGAACCACACTAAGTGTGCTGGGAGCCGCAGCCTTTCAGCAGGGGGCATTTTAAATACCCACATCCTTCCCTTGGAGAGACTAGTTCTGCAATTCAGCCTTGCCCTTGGCCTTAAGTTTACCGGTATTCCTTTTTTTTTTTTTTTCCCCCTGCAACTTTTGAATACCCAAGCCAGAATAATAAAGAAATATATATATATATTTACAGTATGCAGATCAGAACTAACCACCCTTAGGTTTAAAAAAAAAAAGTGTGCGTGTTCTAACTGCTGACCTATCCCAGTTTTTCCCAAGCTTGTCCTGAGAAGCTGTGTAATGTCCTGAACCTTCTGCTTTGATCAGGAGAGAAGGGCCCCTCCTCCAGTGCCAAAGAAGCCGGCGAAGGGCCCCGCGCCGCTGATCCGGGAGCGCTCGCTGGAGAGCTCGCAGCGCCAGGAGGCCCGCAAGCGCCTGATGGCCGCCAAGCGCGCCGCGTCCGTCCGCCAGAACTCGGCCACCGAGAGCGCCGAGAGCATCGAGATCTACATCCCCGAGGCGCAGACCCGGCTCTGAGCGCCCCGCCGCGCCGCCTCCGCGCTCCGTCGCCCCCCCGCCCCCTGCCCGCCCTCCGAGCCGCTCTGTCCCGGAGCTCAGTGACTTCCACTGTCGCGGTGTAGTTGTCGGTCTTGCAGGAGCCGTCCCCCAGTAGCCCCCGCCGCCCGGCCCGGTTTGCCCACGTTCTCCACCGAGCTGCGCCCCCCGCCCCGTACTGACGCGTCACCCTGCCTCATCCGGAGAGCCGGCCCTTTCTTTTCTTGGCAGAACCGAACCCACCTGTGTAGACATGGCCCCTGTAGGTCGCCCACCGTCCTCAGTTCTCCCGAGCTAGTCTGTCCCTAGAGCTCAGCAATATAAAATCATAGGGTATTTCAGAAATCCAGTATCACCGGGTGACCCTTTGGGACTTAACCGTCTTCCACGTGAAAGAAACTGGGGCTCCGATTCCCTTTATTTCCCCGAAACGGTTATTATTTTGTAAAGCAGAGGGAGCACTTTATTTCCAACCTCAGAAATCACGCCATCTCACCGGAATCGATGAGTGACAATCCAAGAGGGGACCAAGCTGGGCTGGGGGTGGGGGACCTGGATACGTAGTGGGGAAGGGAGAAGCGAAATCTGCAGGTGCTGGGGGTAGCTGCTTCACTCACAGCTGCACAAACTGCCTCACTGTTATTCCATCAATCACTGCTTCAAATGTTTCAATCAGCAGAAGATTGTAAATTCGATCTTTCAGGGAAATTAATCTATTCTGAAAGGCAATAAAATGAAGAAAGGCAAGGAAGCACTGATAGTTTCAGATATAATACATAAGGGGGATTTTTTTTTCGTCCTATTATTAAGAAAATTTAGACCTGAAATGTTTTATCAACTTTTATTGTACTATGTGTATTATATTGTTGTTGTGGTGGGGGTCTTTAAAGGGGAAAGTGTTGGTCCTCTTAATTTGTTAGTGTCCATCCTGGGGGGGGCCTCCCTAATTACCCATATATAAGTACACATCTGCTTAAGAAGTGCTGTAAATGGCAGCTAGGGTGTTGTCAGAGAGAAGTCTGGATTTTCCCATCATCCCTTTGAACGCTACACATCCATCTGTTGTGACCCAGTAGTTTGTAACGCAGACATGTTTTCTCCTTTGGTCTTCTCTCACTACTACCCAGAGCCCTATCACACCCCAGCATAAGGACTGTGTCCTACGTCCAACCGAGAAAAATCAATCTTCTACCCAAGTGGATAGCAGCCTCATTCCAAAGAGCTGCCCCTCATCTTGAGGTCCCAGGTGGTGAGAGAAGAAATTTGACCTGAAAGGTTCAGCAACCACGAGGAAGGGGGAAAAGTCATGATCCACGAGCACTGAAAGAAACCCAGGCTTTTGGCGGAGAATGTGGATTTGCGTTTTTAGGCAGTGTGCACTGTGCATCTAGCTGAAGTTCTCTTTAAATGCCCTTACTCGTAGCAGTTTAAACATTTAGGATGTGGTGATCTTAAAGTATCACTGGCATTTTATGTCCAGCTCCCACCCCAAAGCATTAGAAATTACCATTGAAAAAATGACGGACTAAAAACACACATCAAAGAAGCTTGCACCAGAGCTCTTTTAAAAAGTACACTCTCGTAGCCAGGTGCTAATTTAATTTTATTTATGAAATTAAGAGAGGTGATGGGTTCTGGCAACAACTATTTTCACGGACATATTCTAAAACCACTAGGGAATTCGCTACCTCTCAGAGCCATTGATGCTTTGAGCTATCTTTATAAACAGGGCACAAATGTTTACTGCTGTGGTTTACAAGAAAAGGGCTACTAACTTATTTAAAAACCAACCAACCAACTTTTAACTGGAGTGAACAAAGCACCTTGAGTGCTTTGCACGATTGGCGCTTACAGAGATTTCGAACTTCAAGTGTTCGCTTGTGTGTGTTAAAAAGAATATACCTTTTCTTTGCTTTGTAGCAACAATGGAAGGTCACACAAAGTTTGCATCAAGTAAGGCCAACTGCCGCCTTGGGTAGCCTATAGTCACATTCAATCCCGAGAATGACTTGGAACTCATAGATTAACGTAAAGGAAGCGACATCCACTGGAAGACCCATGTTCCCAACTACAGCTCCATGCCCTGAGGTAGAGATGAGATTGGGATTAAGAAATAGATTTCTAATATGATTCAAGATCATCCTACAGTATTTTCTTTGGAAACTGGTTTAGCCCAGGATATTTTAAAGAGAGACAAGAGAAGGTCTATTTATCTTGTCTATGTGAATGGTATTTGTATATTCATAAGCTATTTTTGGTAAGAATTTTAAATCTTTTAGCTGAATGCCTACAGGCATCATGACCTTTGCCTTCCTTAAAAACACAAATTGTACAAACACTTTATAAAAAGCTAATTATTGATCTTAAAACATGACCCCACATAAAGCTGCTTGTTAACCACTTGCCCCCTTAAGCTGACATCCATGAGCATAACCTTTGTTACATTGTTCTTTTTGATGTATTTGTAGAAATGTTTTTTAGTTCATAATGGAAAATGTATGTACCCTGAAAAATTACTTATTTTGTTTAACTTTGGTATAAAGCTGTTTGGGCATTTTCTTGGGGAGGGGGGGAATTACAAAAGAAGTTTGTCTCCCGCATCAAAAAACGTTCAAAGAAATTAAGTATTTATTATATTTTTTGCAGATGTTTCCATACAATTCACATAACCTTTTTGTAAAGAGAGATGAAGAAATGGATTAAAGATTTTTAATATTTGAAATGGTAAATAGAACTAATTTATTTGTAATATATTTCTGTTATTTATAGATGTTTCCTTAATGTTTTACTGTGCATTACCACTTTAATTTAAGCCTTATCCTTGTGAATTTACCATTTCTTTTTTAAAACATGTCTAGATGCATATTTTAAATAACTGGAATGTAAATCACTAGCATATCTGAATTCCCGATGTAATTTTTAAAAATTATTTTGGTTTGGAAAAAAAGATTCATTTGAAAGCCTTCAGATGGAGGGGTGGGGAACATTTTTATGGCTTTATGAAGTGGAATTTCATAGGCTTCTTTACCTAGATTGTGTGTGGACAAAAAAAAAAATTGTAAATAGATGAATGTTTCCCATAATGTAAAAAGAAGAAATTAATAAAATAATAATGCACTGCTTTCAGGTCTGTGTGTTTTCACTACAAAGCCCTGCTTCTTCCAAAATATAATTGTCTTTGGAGGGAATAATTAAGCCATTAAGAAACATATCATTCTAACTTTCATTGTGACAACACATACGCTAGCCACGGTTGAGCAGATGGGTAGACCTGTTAAAACACTGAAAACCAAAAGGCCTTTTACTGTGATGATCACATGCCTATGAAAGTTTCAGGTTGGGGAGCTGTATATTTCATGAAAGAAGTTATTAGCCTCTCAAACATGTGAAAATCTGCGTGTCTTACCCACTTGGATCTCTTCTCAGACATTTCATCCATTTTGTTTCCTACACAGCTCCTACCCTTGGAAGATCAGAACAATGCTTTGTGGTTTTTATTGCATCCCTGAAGTAATGAAAAACTATCCTCACTGAGGCTTAGTGAGTTGCCCAGTGGGACGCAACTATTAAGTGACAGATTTGAGTCCAAAATCTAAGCCTCTGTTGAGCTTCCTCTTCGGTGGGGTCTCTGTCCTACTTTCCACATTTAAAATTGATAATTATTTGCCACTGTCCATTTCCTCTGGTTTTCATCTTGGTCATATTCATAAACCTTACTTTATACACAAAAATACAGATTTACACCCAAAAAGGTAAATTAGAATGTTTTATGAAGTGGGCTTACACATCTCTGAAAGGGCCAAACTCTGAAACTTGTGTCCACAGTAGTTCTTCCCCGCCAAGTTCTTGGGCAAAGCCACACATGGATATGCAACAAACATGGAAATTAAGCAGATAAACCACTTTTTCTGATTTTTGTA
Organism: Ursus maritimus; assembly: GCF_017311325.1. NCBI lineage: Eukaryota > Metazoa > Chordata > Mammalia > Carnivora > Ursidae > Ursus > Ursus maritimus. Next base: position 51,343,542 of record NW_024424230.1, on the reverse strand, counting down.
CAAAAGCAAGACCTTTGCCAGTTTCCAAAATAACACGATGTACTTTTGAAACTGTTTCAAAAGAGGATCGATCAAGTGGCTCAATCTCTGTGAAACTGCAAAGATCTCATTACTTGCCTGAGTTCATGCACTGATAATTCACGTAGTGTGAACCACGATTATACTTCTTGCCTTTTGCCAAATTAATTCTTATATTTCACCAGGGCTTCTTAAACATTTTGGCAATCCTAAAACAAAACGAGTTTGTTTTTGCATGTAAAACTTTGAATTTCAGTGAAGCAAATTTCAACTTCCCATGTAACACGGTCCACTCCCTCCAAAAATGTAATTTTGTTTTTTATAGACATTGAACAAAATTGTTTGCTCTAAACATGAAATTTTTTTAAATATCTTTGAAAGCCACGCCTTGGATGGTGGAAAATACAAATTGATTTGGTTTAAATAAATGGCATGTTAAAAAATCACAGCGTCTGAATGTGTTCATTCTCAAATGCCAGTGATATGAAAGGGTCTGAAATGTACCTGAGGTTTGCTCAATAGGCTGTTTGACTTTCAGCTGCTAAACCAAGATCAGATCAGCTCCTTTTGCAAACAGAAACTGATGACCGTGCCTGAAAACCCTCTTTGGGTCCCAACTCATTTACTGTGAGTTTACAGATGAGATCTTAAATTCCTCTGTAAGTCACTCATTATCTCCCCTAAAGCAGAGAGAGGAAATAGTGTGCTGCTTCCTGGTCCACATGCTTCCCTCTGGGCTTACTGTTGGCTTAGGGAGGCATCACCAGACAATCACAGGAATGTGAAACCCCAGTACAGATGATTCCTGATTCCTGGGTCTCCGTTTAGCCTGCCAATGGATTACTTCATTATGTTTCTATGTAAATGAGTACAAGCCTGAATTTATAGAAAATGGTTGAAAGCCGGAAAGCCCTCTGATAAACATCAAAAGTCAGGCTCTGTCATGTAGCCGATTCAACTCGCTATTCATTGCACCCAGTGTTTTCATTAGTACGTTTGAAGATTGCCATTCTTCCTCTTCGCACTTCGAGTCTTCCGTCTGGGAGAAGTAGACGCTAATTTCCTCCTTCCAGATTACTTGATACGTAAATCATTGTCATGGGGAGCGTCTATAGAGATCACAATAAAGAGATTTTTCTGTAGAAAAATTCATCTTTTCACTTTGGAAAGAGATAAAGGGAAGCAAACAGTCATAGTTTTCTGTTACAAGGAGGAAAATGCATTCTCCCTATCGACACTAAGGAAGGCGATATACAACAGTTACAGGTTTTGTAGTCATAAATCCTGGTGCTTTCGCTCTTTCTGAGGGTCAATGCTCTGCAAATAGAAAACACTCCTGCAGAACCAGCCTTCTGAGGTTTGCAGACATAGTTCTCATTTGATGAGCCTTCCCTCTTCCTAGGGCTTTCAAGTCCAATGCCTGCCAGCAATATCTACTAGGAAAAATGAGGAGAAACATCTGGGGAGTTAGATAATATTATACGGATGGTCCCATAAAGTGTATTGGAGGAAACATCTCTCCAGATTAAAATACAAACATTTTACTAACTTTAAAAGAGGGCCCATTTGAAAGCATCTGTGGTCCTAGGGAATAACCTCTTGCTATGAAAATGTTTGTTTACTTTTGTAAACTTATTTTTTTTTATTTTTAAATTTTTTTAGTAATCTCTACACCCAACGTGGGGCTCAAACTTACAACCCCAGGGTAAAGAGTCCAACTGAGCCAGCCAGACACCCCCGTATATTGCATTTTTAAAAATACCAGCTTTGTCACATCGTTTCCTTTCTAGAATAAGCCCTACCGTACTTTGCAACCTTGGCCAATACAATGTCTGTCTGTAATTCTGACGTATGAGAAGAAGCAGACCTCAAAGACAGAACTTAAACAAAGGTAAACAGGAGATAAGTTAAATAATTTTCTCTTAGATTCCTTTCCAGTTTGATTTAATGTAACATGTTGATCAAGAGCCTCCCCTCTCCCCAGCACGCTCAATGAAGAAAGAGATTTTCTCCTCTACAGCCTGGCCTCTGGCCAGAGCAGTACCTGGGAGATCTTGGTGAACCTGGTACATCCAATGTTGAGCTTGACAAGCATAAAAGAGCAACTCAAGGGCTCCTGAGTTGTTTCTTACATTAGTCAAGAAAGACAATGAGTCTGAAATGATTGACGGATGATCCTTTCAAAAGAGCTGGTGTCTTTCTGTCCAGCTTTGACTGGTACCCCAAGGGTCCCTTGACTAGCAGATTCTTCAAAATGAAATCTTACAGAGAAAGGAAAAAAGTGATCGATAGTTCGGAAAATTAGAAGAGTGAAGAGATGGTGGCACGGGAAAATGGGCTTTTTTTTCTATTAACTGAGTGTGAGTGAGTGTTAAGAGCTTTGTAAATAGTGGCGAAGTGAGGAATAATTATTCAGATAATTCTGAGTAATTCTGGAGACAAAGAAAGAAAGTAAAACACCCTAACCATGCGAGCCTAAGACGTCTCAACGTTAGATTCCTCAGGATCTGTCAGTGGCTGAATTCATCATGTAGTTAGCTGTTCTCAAGGGCACTTCATTTTAAGATAGGTTAAGAGAAGGCCAAGGACTAGCTATTCTTCCAGCAAAGGCAGCACATTAGAATTGAGTTAAATATTCAACTGAGAGAACTTGGGTTAAATATTAAGGAAATGCTTACTTGAGGAAAGTATGAAGTCTTGACTACCCTGAGAACCTTGGTATATCATCCTGAGAGAAGCTATTCTGACAATGCTGTCACTTCACGAAAGAGAGCAAGACCCCCCATGGCTCTTAGTATTTTAAATTTCTTTATTAGGGCACCTAGGTGGCTCAGTAGGTTAAGTGTCTGCCTTCAGCTCAGGTCATGATCCCAGGGTCCTGGGATCGAGCCCCATGTGGGGCTCTCTGTTCAGCAGGGAGTCTGCTTCTCCCTCTGCCTGCTGCTCCCCCTGCTTGTGTGCTCTTTCTCTGTCAAATAAATAAATAAATAAAATATTTTAAAAAATAAATTTACTAGATAATAAATACAGAAAAGACAGGTCTCTCACCCCCTCCACACCCCACAATCCCTGTTGGCTTCAGCCCAAAGTAATACTTTCCGAGCAGCATTTCTGTCAGTGATTCCGGATTCACAAGCAGAGAGGATCCAGCTGGGAGGAAATAGGGCAGAGGGAAAGTCCCCACACCCTCCACGGGAAAGACCCATGTGACATTTGATTGTGATATTCTGACGTGGGTTTGGACAGGAAAGTATTGCCATAGGCTTACACATATTTCCAGCATTTCTCTTAGAAACTAGACTAACTCTCTGATCCCTTCAGAATTGTGCCATGAGTGGGCCTGTCTGTCCAGCAGAGACAGGGCCATTCTGCAAGTGAGAAAGAGCTCAGGTGAGCTCACACAGACCACCTGTGTTTGAATCCCAGCTCTACCACTGACAAGCTGTGTCTTTTGGGGCAAGTTACCTAACCTCTCTGTACCTCAGTTTTCCCACCTGTACAATTAGGATGAAAATAGTACTTACCTCCTAAGGTTGTTCTAAGGATTAAATGTAAAGCTCTTAATATGGTGCCTTGCAGATAGCAAGCCCGCAAAGGTTCATTCTCATTATCACCATCATCACCATTATTATTACACATTTACGTTTACTGGGAAAGTGCCTTGTGTCCTGGCTATATTGTTTCATATGCAGTTCATAACTTAATCTTCTAGTAGCCCACACTAATGAGGTAGTCACGACAAGTAACTTACAGAGACTTTACGGAGCATTCCAAGGTCCCCGGTAACTGACAGAGCTAGGCTTTCAGTCCCATCTAACTCTAGATTCTTTGTTCATATGTGTATGGTTTGTGCAAGCCAAGCCCTTTATCTGTCGGTTTTTTACTGGTGAAAAAGGTACACATATAAAAATTTCAAACAGAACAAAAGGGTAGACATTGAAAATAAGCCTATTTTTTGCTCCAGTTCTTTGTACAATATTCAACATCTTTGAACAATTTATTGTTTTTCCTTTTGAAATTTACCTATGCATACTCAAGCATATATATTTTTTATTTCCCCACAAACATGAAGCATACTAGACACATTCCTTTTTTGTTTGCTTTCCTTCATTTAATGATGTGTTGCTTCATTTCAGAACATTATGACCCTCCTAGTCTCTTTATTGGCTCCATAGCATTCCATTTTATGGATGAACCATAATACATTATTTAGTCCCCGGGTTGATGAACAGTTAGGCTGTTTCCACAGCTTGCTATGCCAAACAAAACGTGCAGTAAAAATCGTTTCACAATGTATCTTCAGTACAGGTGGAAGTGTATCTACAGGTCATACTCCAAGACAATTGGACGTGTACTTTGTTTTTAAATATTGCTAATGAACTTTCCAAAAAGCCTACCTTGATTTTCAGTTCACCAAACATGGATGAGTTTTAGCACCTACTTTTGCAAACAAGGAAACAAATCATTCCTAAAGTAAATTCGGAGACATGCTTAGAACAACAACAAAAAAACAAAAACCCGGAATCTTCCAATTGGCTTTCAACGAGGAAGGAAAAAAAGTCTCTGGAAATGTGGAGGTGGTTCCAATGCAATCTTTTATGTAACTCCCAGAACCAAGGTGCCAGAACTGAAGGAGAAAGTTAAGCATGGCATGAGCCCTAGGGTGTGAACTCATCCGGGAACTCGGTCTATTTGCATACACCTGAGATGATAGCCTAGGAGCCCAACAGGCTCTGACAGCAGGGTCTGGGCTCACGGTGGGGCTCTGCCTGAACTGGGGCCGAGCACTTCGATGATTGGTAGGTTTATTCACAGGACATCAACTTCCATGCAAGGAAGTTGTTTTTTTTTTTTCTTTAGTTTTTTTTTTTTTAAGTGAAACTTCTCTTCTAAAAAGGCTTTAAGATGATTTACAGAATTAAAACATGAAACTCCAAACATATTTTTAAACAAAAGAAAGAAAGGAAAAATTGGTGGATGACTTCAAGTGCTCAGGCCCCCAGGGTCCTGAGTTGGCAAGTGAATACTCAATTTCTTTCTAGGCTTCCTGATAGCCATGGCAAAGTGGTCAGCATTTTAAAGTTTGTCTGGGGGCGCCTGGTGGGCTCAGTTGGAAGAGCATGCGACTCTTGATCTCAGGGTTGTGAGTTTGAGCCCCACGTTGGGTGTAGAGATTACTTAAAAATTAAATCTTTAAATAAATGTTTGTCTTCATTCAGTTTGGAGACTCCAAAACTTTAAAAGTTCCTTCCATGTACAAAGAGCTACCAAAATAATTTTGCGTATGTCGTACACCTAACGTGTGAGTACAACTACCTTGCTCATTACAGCGCTGACAAATGACCACAGAGAAAGAAGTACAACCACTACTGTGTCTTTAAAATCAACCTCCTTGGGGCGCCTGGGTAGCGCAGTCATTAAGCGACTGCCTTTGGCTCAAGGCCTGATCCAGGCGTTCCGGGATCGAGCCCCGCAACAGGCTCCTCCGCTGGGAGTCTGCTTCTTCCTCTCCCACTCCCCCTGCTTGTGTTCCCTCTCTCGCTGGCTGTCTCTGTCAAATAAATAAATAAAATCTTTAAAAAATAAAATCAACCTTCTTTTACTTAAACTGATTTGAGTGACTCTTGGTTCTTGGCAAACAAATAGTCCCATAATAAGGCAGAGTCAGTTCTGACATCCTTGTTGAGACCGACATCCTCTGGAATTCAATCCAAGAATATGTCCTTCCCTCTAGGAAGTAAGCAATATTTTAGTGGGTCCTTTTTTTTTCTTTTCTTTTCAAGCAGACCTCCTGACAAATAAGAAGTCCTCCTTTTCCTGCTCAGACGGGCCCATATCAGAGCGTGTGACTTTCAAGACCTATTTGTCTGTGAGCAGGAACTCTTCATTTCCCAAAAGCATCCCTTTGTCTCTCTAAAGGTTGCAACCCTTTCTTCCCAGCAGGCTTGGCTGCTGTTGCTGGGCGGAAGTGGCAGCTGTCCCTTGGGGCTGTTACCACCTGATACCGGTGTTCATGCTGTGACCCGGAGGCCAGTTTCAACAGCATTTAGGCAAACAGCCCTGTGCCTTTTAACACACATTAAGACGGAGGACTCTCCTTCAGTGTGGGAAAGCCACAGAAGACTTCACACAGCAGTTAGGGTTATAAAGTCTGGTTAATATTTCAGCCTCAGTCTTGGAAAGACTATACTTGGACATTGAATTTAAACATCCATTTCTTAATTTAATGTAAAACACTGGGCTGAGCTGTCCCTACCCTCTCGTAGCCACATTCTACCATATGGAAGGTGGGAGAAGGGAAGGGAAGAAGACACACACCGCAAATGCAGAAGAAGAAAACCAGACAATAACCTGAGAGTAGACCAAAGCCTTGTGCCTTCGACAAAGGACATCAGGTGACTAACTGCAGGGAAGGGGGCAAAGATCTATGGAAGGTGTGACTTGCAGGCTTTTAACAGCCCTGAGAGCAATGGTTCTCAAACTTCGGTGTGCCTAAAAATGACGCAGGGATCACTCAGCCACCCCAACCCTCAAAGCAGATCCTGACACAGTAGTGCTGCTCTGGAAGCCAGTTCTGCATTTCTAACAAATTCACCCCGGGAATCTAACGCCCGAGATCATGGGCCACCCTCTGAGAAACGGTTGCCCAACAGCGGTCTTCCACCTGGGAAGCTTTAAGAAATCTTCACAGGAGATCAATTACATCAGAATGGGGGGGAGGGGGAAGGGCAGGGAAGGCCCAAAGTATCCACATCTGGATGAAGCCAAGGTTGAGAACCCCTGCTGCAGAGGCATTTTAAGCAAAAGGAACAGGTTGAGCAAAGGCATGGAGGAAGGTCAAAGCAAGTGACATGTCTGAGGAATCAATTACAGGTAATTAGGTATGGCTAGAATGACAGGTGCATAGCGGGGTGCTGTATTTTAACTCACATGCCAGAGCAAGGACAAACAGAAATTATTGTACTTCGCACAAGGGGAAAAAAAATCTATCCTTCTCTAAAGCATTACTAGGATTTTATGACCCACTTACTAGTGGAACACAAACAATTTTTCTATTTGTATCCAAGGGGAGTTTGTCTGGAGCATAAAGATGTCAGTCAAGTGCAAGGCTTCCCATTGAGGTTAAATATCTCTGCCAGTCTGGCTCTTCAACAGTCATTTTAAGAATTAGAACACAGGGGGCCCCTGGGTGGCTCAGTCGGTTAAGCAAATGAACACCTCTTGATTTCAGCTCAGGTCATGATCTCAGGGTCGTGAGATCAAGACCCTAGTCAGGATCTGTGCTCAGTGTGGGGTGTTGAGATTCTCCCCCTCTACCCTTCCCCGCGTCTGAGCTCAAGCTCTCTCTCAAATAAATAAAATCTTAAAAAAAAAAAAAAAATTAGAACACAGAAGGCAGAGAGTTCAACATCTTATAGCATACTCCCATAAATTGACGTGCTTGCATCAGTTTATTTTCAAAACCATACTTTGCAATAAAATGTGAATCAATTACTACACACCTGAGACTTTTCTGCGTAGTCATGTAGTGGAGAGAATCAGCATCTTACAAAGAATCACTAGGGGCGCCTGGCTGGCTCAGTCAGTACAGCATATGACTCTTGATCTCAGGCTTCTAAATCTGAGCCCCAAGTTGGGTGTAGAGATTACTTTAAAAACATTTTTAAAATTTAAAAAAGTGCCCTCAAAGAACAGTTTTCTCATGTACCATTGTCTAGCACCCATCTGGGCTGCTGGAACAAAATACCGTAGAGTGGATGGCTCAAACAATAAACATTTCTCACAGTTCTGGAGGCCAGGAAGGTCAAGATCAAGGCACCAGAAGACTCAGTATCTGGACAAAGTCCAAAGTATCCTTACAAGGCAGAAGGAGTGAGGAGTTCTTGGGTTCTATTTTATAAGGGCACCAATCCCACTCATGAGGGCTCCACCCTTAGAACCTAATCACCTCTGAAGACCCCATCTTTAATACCATAGCTTTCGGGATTAGGTTTCAACATAGGAATTTGGGGGGCACCTGAGTGGCTCAGTCAGTTAAGCATCTGCCTTCAGCTCAAGTCATGATCTCAGGGTCCTGGGATCGAGTCTCACATCGGGCTCTCTGCTCAGCAGGGAGTCTGCTTCTCCCTCTCCCTCTCCCTTTGTGCTCTCTCTCTCAAATAAATAAATAAAATCTTTAAAAAAAAAAAGGAATTTGGTAGGGGTGGGTGGATGAAACAAACACTGAGTCTCTAGCAACCACCTTCCTGTTTTTGGATAGCCCCAGAATCTGGAGAATATTGGCCACATATACTCAATTTTTTACATCGTAATCATTGCTCTTCTCCTATAGAGGCTTAAAGTCTGAGAAGTCAAATCCTATACGACAACAACAACAAAAACCGTGACCATTTGTGTTACAAAATATCCTCGAGGTCTGGTCTGTAAATGGACTTTCTTTCTTTCTTTCTTTTAAGATTTTATTTATTTATTTAATTGAGAGAGGGAGAGAGGGAGCACAAGCAGGGAGGAGAGGGGGGAGAAGCAGACTTCCAGTTGAGCAGGGAGCCCGATGCAGGGCTCGATCCCAGGACCCCAGGATCATGACCTGAGCCGAAGCCAGACGCTTAACTGACTGAACCACCCAGGAGCCCCTGGACTCCTTATTCCAATTAACCTTCACAACAGTGAATCTCCTGGACAGTCAGATTTGAGATTTCTCTCTGGATATTTCATATAAGAATGAAATTTGAATTATAGTTGACCCTTGAACAACACAGGTTTGAACTGCATGGGTCCACTTATACATAGAGGTTTTTTTGATAAATACAGTACAGTGCTATAAATTCATTTTCCTTATGGTTTTCTTAATAAATTTTCTTTTCCCTAGCTTACTTTATTGTAAGAATACAGTATATAATACATATAACATATAAAATACGTGTTAATGGATTATTTATGCTATCACTAAGGCTTCTGGCCAACAGTAGACTATTAGTAAAGTTTTGGGAAATCAAAAGTTCTATGTGGATTTTCAACGGTGTGGGGGGTTGTAACTCCCATGTGGTTCAAAAGTCAACTGTATGAGGAAGGAAACCACAGATCCTGAACTTTTCAGGGCAATTTAGATATTATAGATTTTGTCTATAGTTGTTGATATTGCTGTATATACAAATCAGGAAAGAAAAGTCTTTTGCCAGGCCAAGCGGTTTAATATTTGATTCAGAAACATACTGTTCTTGCCTTCATCAAATCACTGCTATTCCTCCCTTACCCAGAAATCTATGCAGATTTTCTACAGATTATAATTTGCAAATCTAACTGGCCTCCAGAGTCACCCTCTCTGTCCTCCTTACCTTTAAATGAGCTCTAAGACCAGTTGGTCATTTATATACGTACAAGTGGTCTTATGTATATAGAAATATCAGTGATTATACCAGCTTTCCATGGCCCTGGAAATTATCTGGGGCCATCCACTCAGTTCTTCCTCCTCCCCACCCCAACTCCCGACCTGGGGAAGTCCACAGTAACTACTCTAGATTTCTATTAATTCTGAGGAAGGGGCTTAAAGTCTGTGGCCTTTGTAGCCTTTGGGCTCCTGTGTATAGAAACAAGGCTTGTATTTGGAATGATGTTGAATCAGCCTCAAATTCAGTACCTTTTCCTTTTCCACAGGCATCCACGCACCCACAATCTAAAAGGCTTCATGAATTCAGGATGTGGGCCACGAGGAGACAAAGTGAGTGTCAAAAGCACAAAAAACTATTTGGCATAAAATGGTTCTTAAAGGATAGCAGGATTCTCAGAGTAGCCCTCCACCATCTCTCCTCCTCGGAAGCCTGGGGACCAACTTCCCAGCACCCACAAGCACTGTCTCTTTCTTCCCCGCATTGTTTTTCTCTAGACCTCTCCTCACTATCTAGCCTACAGTAGAAGACGCATAAATAAAATGTCTTCTTTCCTTCTCCCAACTAGAATGTAACCCCCAGAACAATAGGGATCTTTTGTCTGTTTTATTCCTTTCTGTATTTCCAAGCAACCTAGTAAACAATGCCTGGCATGCAGAAGGCACTCAATAAATACTAATCAAATGGATGACACTTGAAGTTATTTCTTGCCTATTCTGTAATAATCTATAACACCTTATTCTGTAATATTTTTAATAAATTATTCTCATCTCTTCTGTAAAAAGTTGCTATCGCAGTTGTGTTTTTGTGTTAGTTTAGCTAAAGGGGAATTGGGGCTCCCGGGTGGCTCAGTCGGTTAAGCATCTGCCTTTGGCTCAGGTCATGATCCCAGGGTCCTCGGAACAACCCCCATGTCAGGCTCCTTGCTCAGGGGGGAGCCTGCTTCTCCCTCTCCCTCTGCCTGCCGCTCCCCCCTGCTCGTGCTCTCTCTGTCAAATAAATAAATAAAATCTTTAAAAAAAAATAGATCAAAAGGAATTATATCCAAAGGGCATGAGATAACTTGGGGTGAGGAGAAGGCATTAAGTGTAGGAGGCAGATGGGGGATGGGGAGAGGGCATTAACTGTAGGAGGCAGGTGGGGGATGGGGAGAGGGCATTAACTGTAGGAGGCAATGGCACTTAGGTAAAATCACTAACTCAGAGTAAAAGATGACCATGAGTATGTAAGCCCCTGGCTCCTCTTTTCTGAAATTCTGAGGAATGTTGGTTGGGGTGAGTACGAAAGCCCCCATCAGATGAGATGGGAGCTATAGTACTTATTTATTTATTTCTATTTATTCAAGGTAGGCTCCACACCCAACATGGGGCTTGAACTCATGAACCTGAGATCAAGAGTCGCATGCTCTACTGACTGAGCCAGCCAGGCACCCCTGATCTTATCTGATTCTCTCACTAACTTATATATAAGATCCATCACAAGCATTGGTTTTACCATTAATCAGTCCTGCCCTAGTTCAGGAGCCAGGGGATTGGCTTCTCCACCACCACCGAACCTGTCCTCTGTGGGAATGTGGGAGTTGGGGTGTCCATGCAGGACCAGTTTATTTGGAGTTTTATCTGCAGGGTAAGCCATGGGCAGTGTGTCCTGGCCGCTGAAGGAACTGCTGTCCTGATGCCTCAATGGCGCAGGAGGGTGATTTTCTCCATGGTCACATGGAAATGATGCTTCTCATAGGCTTGGCCTGGAGACTTCTGACTGCATGATGCTTTCTCTTCTCCCTCCCTGTCAGCACTTCTCACTGACAGCCCAGCCATCTCCAAGGCCACGATGCCCACCTCCCTTCCCCTCCCCATGGCAGCCATGATGGCACCTCGCCTCACTACCTCATCTCACCACACGACCAGCCCTTAGTCTGATAATCCCTGGCTGATGTTCACTGCTGTTAGGGCATAAAGCTATGCCTCCCTGTTCCTCTCTTCTTTCGATTCTCAGGAGTGTACTTTGAGGGGTGCCTAGGTGTCTGACTCGTGGTTTCCATTCCAGTTGTGATCTCAGGGGGGCTCCGCACTGGGCACGGAGTCTGCTTGACACTTTGTCTCCCTCTGCCCCTCTGCCTTGCTTTCTCTCTCTCCCTCTCTCTCTCAAATCAATCAATCAATCAATCAATCAATCAATCAATCCTTTTTTAAAAAAGTGTACCTTGAGAGTAAAACCAGTGAACAAACTGTACGTGTTTTTCTTTGCATTTCTTCCATCACACTCCTCATGGTCCTCAAGGCCTATGCATGCTTCAAGCTAAATGCAGAAGAAGCCACACAAAAAAGTCTGAAGAAGGAAAACACAGAAAGTCTGACTCTTTTTTTCACACAGGTAAATTCTGTCGCCGCCATTTACGTGTGAAGGCACCGATGTGCAGAGCTGTGACTTGGGCACGATCACAGCCAAACAATTCCGTGCAGCTGAACTGGGAACAAGGCTCCCAACCCTCACACCTATGGGCAGTGAGCGTTTTAGTCGTTGTGTCTGCCCAGAAGCATGCCGAGGTTGGCTAATATTCCATACGTATGACCTCAATTGTCCTGTCTCCTTCATGACAGAATGTCAGTAAGATTGAAGCAGCAGACAGAGCAGGACAGAATACTGGTCAAGAGCAGTCAGGGAGACCATTCAGCCCAGAATTCAAACCCCAGCTCAGTCAGTTACCAACTCCATGACCTTGGCTAGCTCATTTCTTAGCTTGTTAAGCCTCAGTTTCCTTGTCTGTCAAAACCAGATAATAATACCTATTTTACCTACTTCAGAGATTGTTGTGAGGATTCAACTGGATGACATGTTTCACAGAAAACATTCAGCAGAACAAGAAACAAGCGCTGGCGAGGACGTGGAGAAAAAGGAACCTTTGAGCACTGTTGGTGGGAATGCAAACTGGTGCAGTCAACGTAGAAAACAGTATGGAGGATTCTCAGAAAGTTAAAAATAGAATTACCCCACAATCCAGTAATCACACTACTGGGTATTTACCCAAAGAATACAAAAACACTAATTTGAAAGGATATATGCACCCTATGTTTATCACAGCATTATCTACAATAGCCAAATTACGGAAGCAGCCCAAGTGTCCATTGATTGATGAATGGATAAACAAGATGTGGGGTGTGTATATATATTATTCATACATAAAAAAGAATAAAATCTTGCCATTTGCAACAACATGGATGGAGCTAGAGAGTATCGTGCTAAGCGAAATAAGTCAGTTAGAGAAAGACACCATATGATTTCACTCTTACGTGGAATTTAAGAAACAAAGCAAATGAACAAAAGAAAAAAGAGAGAGAGGCAAACCAAGAAACAGACTCTTAACTATAGAGAACAAACTGATGGTTACCAAAGGGCGGGTGGGGGGTGGAGATGGGTGACAAAGGTGATGGGGACTAAGGAGTGCACTTGTGATGAGCGCAGGGTGATGTATAAAACTGTTGAATCACAGATCACGGGGGCGGGGGGGGGCGGCTGGCTGGCTCAGTTGGTGGGGCGTACAACTCTTGATCTCGGGGTTGTGGGATCGAGGCCCATGCTGGGTGTGAAGATTACTTAAAAAATAAAATGAAATCTTAAAAAAAAAAAGAATTGTTGAATCACTGTATCATACACCTGAAACTAATATTAAACTGTGTGTTAACTATACTGGAATTAAAATTAAAAACTTAAAAAGAAAAAAGAAAACATTCAGCAGAGTCCTGGCACACACGGTAGGCATTCAATAACTGGCACCTTGAAACTATTACAATAGCAGAAGTTTTGAACTTTTGTTTCTTAAACAAAGGCCTGAACCCTTTTAGTTGCGACATCTTAGATTAGCTATTAAATCGAACAGCTTTTTAACCAGTTGAACAGGTTGTTTCGTGCTGTTCATTTTTTCTGCATTAGTCATGAAGACTCGAGGCCCAGCCACTCATCTTTTCTCCAACGTTCTCCAACGTAAAATTTCAAACATGCAGCTAACTGAAACACTTCTACACTGAACATCCCAACAGAGGCCCCCTACTGAGACCTTATCACTAACATTTTACTGGACTTGCTGTATCACCTCGCTACCCATGACCCGCCAACTATCTTTCTTATATTTTATGCATTTCGAAGTAAATTGCAGACATTTCCTTCTGAATACGTCAGCGTACCTCACTACCTCGAGGTTAGTGTTTGCTTACATTTTCTAATCCCTGCCTTATGATATAGAAGCTACTCCGGAGATCAGTCTGTCCCACTCCCTTTACTCCACAGAAAGCTGAGCCAACACACGCATCTCTGGAAATGGCATGAGTTTTGAGCGTGGTGACCCCAAGCAACACACAGAGCCAGTTGTTCTCCATTTCATTTTTTTAAAAGTCTTTTTTTTTTTAAGACTTTTTTTTTTTAGAGCAGTTTTCTTTTATTTTATCTTTTTAAAATAAATGGTTTCCATTCACCTATTGACGGCCATCTTTGTTGCTTCCCAGTTTGGGCAATGATAAATAAAGCTGCTATAAACATCCGTGCAGGTGTCTGTGCGGACACAGGTTCTCAACTCTTTTTAGATCAATACCAAGGAGCACAATCGCTGGATCACAGGGGAAGAGTATGCTTAGCTTTGTAGGGACTGCCAAACTGTCTTCCACAGTGGCTGGACCATACTGCATTTCCACCAGCAACGAATCAGAGTTCTGTTGTCCCACATCCTCGTCAGCACTCAGTGATAGCAGCATTCCAGATTTTTGCCATTCTAATAGGTGTATAGTGTTCTTTCATATTTGCTTTGATTTGCATCACCTGGTTTGGTGAAGTTCATCTTGGATACTTCTAGGGGGTGCCATGGACTGATCTGTGTCTCCCCAAAATGTCTATGTTGAACTCCGTAACTGCAGTGTGATGGTATTTGAACACGGGGCCTTTGGGAGGTAACTGGGATTAGAAGAAGTCATGACGTGGGGCCCTCATGATTGGATTGGTGCCCTTATAAAGAGAGACACAGAGACTCTGTTTGCTGTCTCTCCCATGTGAGGACACAGCCAGAAGATGACCGTCTGCAAGTGAGGAAGAGAGGGCTCACCAAAACCTGGCTGTGCTGGCACTTCTCAGCCTCCAGGACTGGAAGAACTAACTGTCTGTTATGTAAGCCACCATACGCCATTTTGTCATAGCAGCTGGAGCTAAGACCATGTAGTGTAAATATATTGAAACTACTGGTTCATCTTATCATAGACTGTAAATTCGTGCCTTGCAGAAAAGACAAGTGCAATCTCAAGTTGCGGAAAATACGTTAGATAAAAATTGTAAATTAAGGGGCGCCTGGGTGGCACAGCGGTTAAGCGTCTGCCTTCGGCTCAGGGCGTGATCCCAGTGTTATGGGATCGAGCCCCACATCAGGCTCCTCCGCTATGAGCCTGCTTCTTCCTCTCCCACTCCCCCTGCTTGTGTTCCCTCTCTCGCTGGCTGTCTCTATCTCTGTTGAATAAACAAATAAAATATTTTTTAAAAAATTGTAAATTAAAAAATTATAAATAAAAAATGTCATGTATTTGCAAATCATGCCTCTAATAAGAGGCTAATAGCCAGACTATATAAAGAACTTCCACAACTTAACAACAAAAAACAAACAACCTAAGTAAAAAGGAGCAAAGGCCTCGAATAGACATTTCTCCAAAGAAGATATGTAAAGGGCCAATAAGCACATGAAATGATGCCCACCATAACGAGGCATTCGGAAATGCAAGTCCAAACCACAATTAGACGCCACTCATGCCCATTACGATGGCTACTAACAGAAAACAGGAACTAACAAAAGTTGACGGGGATGTGGAAGAAACTGAGGCCCTTGTGCATTGCAGATGGAATGTGGAATGCTATAGCCACTCGAAAACAGCATGGTAGAGCCTCAAAAAATTAAAAATAGAATTATCATATGCTATAGTAATTTCTCTTCCGGGTATATATCCAAAGAATGGAAAACAGGGTCCCAAGGAGATATTTGTACACCCACGTCCATAAAAGCATTATTCAAAATAACCAAAAGGCAGAAGCAAGCCAGTATCCATCAACAGATGAACAAATAAACAAAATGTGGTCTATACATACAATGCAATAGCATTCAGCCTTTTAAAAAAGGAAGGAAACTCGGTCACACACGACAACACGGAAGAATCTTGAAGACATTATGCTAAGTGAAATCAGCCAGTCATAAAAGGGACAAATATTGTATGATTCCGCCTAAGTGAGAGACTTAGAGAGTAGTCAAATTCATGGAGACAGAAAGTAAAATGCTGGTTAAAAAGGGCTGGCAGCAGGGGGCATGGGAAGTAACTGCCTAGTGCGCACGGAGTGTCCGTTTTGCAAGACGGGCTCCAGAGATGGATGATGTGATAGCGGTGCGGCAGCGCGAGTGTAGTTATTGCCACAGAACTGTACACCCACGAAGGGGTCACGGGGGGCTCAGTCACTTCCGGGTCCGACTCTTGATCTCAGCTCAGGTCTCAATCTCAGGGTCAGGAGTTCAAGCCCCATGTTAGGCTCCGCGCTGGGCCTACCTAAAATAAAAAGGGTTAAGATGGTAAATTTTATGTTAAATGTGTTTTACCACGATTCCCCAAAGAATAAGATATTATCACATAATAACTAAGTACTCTAAAATAAGAAAGAAAGAATTACTTTTTGGTGAATGTCTACATGTCTTAAAAAAATGCTCTACCGAAACACAATTTAAATAAATAAATAATGCTTTACCAACAATGTGCCATGTTCGTACAATGTTTATAGTTTAGGAAAAACATCTACTACCTCATTTATCCTTGTAACATCTCCGTGCGGCCGATATGTTATTCCTACTTTGTAAGAGAAGAAATTGAGGCTCAGAGAGGGTCATGGAGCTAGGAAACTGCAGAATCAGCTGTTACAGGCTGGTCTTCTGTCTCTAAAATGGTAGCAAATCAACTTTTATTTTATTTTTTTGTTAAGACTTTTTTTTTAATTTATTTTTTGACACAGAGAGAGGGAACACAAGCAGGGAGAGTGGGGAGACGGAGAAGCAGGCTCCCTGCTGAGCAGGGAACCCCATGCGGGGCTCGATTCCAGGACCCCGGGATCATGACCTGAGCCGAAGGCAGATGCTTAACGACTGAGCCACCCAGGCGCCCCACCAATCCACTTTTAGAAGCACCTGGCTGCTCTAGAATCCTTAGTGGTAAGCCACCCCAACATCTCCTGGGGCTTGTGGTGTGTCATAGCATAGGTGGTTTTAACTCTGTTGGTTCATAAGCCTCACCAACTGGCCAGTGTCACGGGTTTGCTTTCTTTTTCTTTTTTTTTTTAAGATTTCATCTATTTATTTGACACAGAGAGACAGCTAGAGAGGGAAGACAAGCAGGGGGAGTGGGAGAGGGAGAGGGAGAAGGAAGCTTCCCAAGGAGCAGGGGGCCCGACGGGGGCTGGGTCCCAGGACCCCAGGATCATGACCCAAGCCAAAGGCAGACGCCCAACGACTGAGCCACCCAGGCGCCCAAAGGGTTTGCTTTCTGTATAGCCCAGTTCACTTTACTGCACCTCCTGGACAGAGACAGTGGGTCTAACTAGAGACAGTGGGTCTAACTCTGGCCAAACATCAAATGGATAGTCTTTTTTTTTTTTTTTTTTTTTTAAGATTTTATTTATCTGGGGCACCTGGCTCAGTCAGTTAAGAGGACAAGCACAGAGCAAGCACAAACAGGGGGGCGGCAGGCAGAGGGAGAAGCAGGCTCCTCGCTGAGCAAGGAGCCTGATGCAGGACTTGACCCACGACCCTGACGCTGTGGACATGACCTGAGCTGAAGGCAGACGCTTAACCCACTGAGCCACCCAGGCGCCGCATCAAATGGATACTTTTAACAACAATAATATATGGATGACAAATTTGGATAGATTTTTCCTCACTGCTGCTGGAAAATTCCAAGTACTTGCATTAGTATTAGATGTGCAAGAGAATCAGTGCCTGTTAGAACGCAGCCAGTCACAATTAAAAGGAAAGGTAACTAGACCTGGTTTAAACAATAAAATAATTTTGTTGGTCCCCTTAAGTGCCAAGGTTCAAAACCATATAAGCCTCAGGTCTGGAATTATCTAGAGGTTTCGGATAGAATTGGGGCTCCTGGACTCCATTTACTTGCTGGGCCCTCTTTCAAGCATTGACTTCCTCTGCCTGGCTTCTGTCCTGATGGCTTGGTGGACACAGCAGTGGTCTCACCTCCCCACACATGGTGTCCGGAAGAGGAGAGATGGCTTTGTCCCAGTATTCTAGGCATAAGTTTCTTTCTGATTGGACTGGTGAAGTGCCCCCCGGCAACCAGTCCCTGAGGCTGGGGCAGTAGGTTCACCAACTGACTTAGCTCAAGTCCTGTGCTCACCTCTACGGGCCAGGGATAACACTTTTCCCTTCATCATCCGGAAATGGAAAATGTATGCCATTAGAAAGGAGAAAGGGGAAATGGCTTTCGGGAAGGATTCAACAGGTGTCTACCGCAGCAGGGCTTCCCGGGCAGTGTGCTTCGGCCCGTCGAGTGGCCGGGTAAGGTACACTGGGTGCTCAGCAGGCCTTGGAACCCCGGCAACGTTGGGGGCAGCTGGAGCTCCCTCGGACGCTCGCTAGCCTTGAGCCGAGCCTAGCTGTATGTGCTAGACAATGTGAGTGCTTTCTGTGTCTGCCATGGCGAGATAGGGTTGAGAAATACCGTGCTACCAAGTCATTTGAATGGTTCTCAATCCATGAAAGCGGTTTATCAACCATGTTAATAGACGTAGGCAATCTTCTCCTGCAAGCACTACCTTTGTGAACTGCAATCCTATCTCAAATTTCCATTTCCAGAAAAGATCGTGCAAAAACTAGTTTGGATACTACCTAATCTAGATTTGGGTCTGAATATAGGGTAAAGTACCCGTTAGCTTTGACAGCAAGAAGGGTATTCTTCCCCAACATTCCCTATATGCGGGGTTTAGGATTGATCCAGCTAGATTTGATTATAAATGAGAGTGGATCTAGACCGGATTTCCTTTTTTGGTGTTTAATAGGTAAGCCCCGGACCTCAGCCTGGCTGCTGTCATGGTCCTTTGACTTTCAAGGGCTGAAGGCAAAATGCAGGGTGGGAGGAGGGCTATATCCCTCACCAAAGCCACACATGGTCCCATCTCTCTCCAATTCTTAGCGTCACAAAATGTTGGCACCCGTTTGGAGTTTCTCCAGTGCTGGCCTGTGGCTTAGTTGCAGTGAACCCTTCAACATGCACTGACAGTGAGGACGTGGAAGAAAGGAGAAAGGAAGGGGAACCCGGAATTCCTTTTCCTTCTGTCTCAACACACAGACCGTTAGCAACATTGATGGAGACTGGCTCGTCATCACTTCCCTCACCTTGCCTTCATTTCAGAGGCCCCGGCCGTAGAATCTGGTAACTTACCAGTTAGAGATAAAGTCTGGGGTGGGAAATATGGAAGTGGACATGCTCCCTGCTCAGGAGAGCCCAGTGCTTGGTTTAATGCTCTGTTATAACCATCTTAAAACTCTTTTTTTGTTTTTTGTAAGATTTTATTTATTTATTTGAGAGAGAGCGAGAGAGCACAAGCAGGGGGAACAGCAGAGGGAGAAGGAGAAGGAGGCTCTCTGGCAGGGAGCCCGATGCAGGGCTCGATCATGACCAAAGACAAAGGCAGACGCTTAACTAACTGAGCCACCCAGGTGTTCCAACCATCTTAAAATTCTTTTTTTGTTTTTAAGATTTTATTTCTTTATTTGACAGAGATAGAGACAGCCAGCGAGAGAGGGAACACAAGCAGGGGGAGTGGGAGAGGAAGAAAGCAGGCTCATAGCGGAAGAGCCTGATGCGGGGCTCGATCCCATAACGCCGGGATCACGCCCTGAGCCAAAGGCAGACGCTTCACGACTGCGCCCCCCAGGAGCCCCCCAACCATCTTAAAATTCTTAATAATTGTACCCTTGCATTTGTGTTTTGGAGATGAAGTCCAATGGGACAGCGGTGGATATTATTGGGAGAGGAGTTAGGTGTCTCGTGTGTCCTTGCGGGCTCATTCTCATGGAGCGTGCAATCCTCATGCCCCAGGAGCACAGGATTTCAGTAGACTCACTGGGGATCCCCACTGGAGATAGCAAGAGATTGGGGAGACTCAAAGTGGGTGCCAGGTAAGGTGCTAGGTCTACAGCTGAGTAATTGGAGGGGCTCACCCCCAAGAAGCCATTCATTCTATTCAAGCCAGGGAGCAAGCGGTGGCATTCTCAGAGTTGTGAATAAAGAGGAATGCTCTCGGGTTTTTTCTTGCTCTTCATCCTTCCCTATATTAGCCAACCACTTACTCTGAAGATTTTATTTATTTATTTCATTTGAGAGAGAGCGAGCAAGAGAGCATGCAAGTGGGGGGAGGGGCAATGGGCAATGGAGAGAATCTCAAGCAGACCTGGCGCTGTACCCAGAATCTGACACAGGGCTCGATCTCACGACCCTGAGATCGTGACCTGAGCCAAAACCAAGAATCAGTCGCTTAACCTACTGAGGCGCCCCCCGCTAACCACTTACTTCGAAGATGGTGATACAAAAGGAAAGGGGAAGGAAGGGAGAACCATTGTTCCTTCTTGTTTCAGTACTTCCTCACTCAGTAAGCCAACCGTAGAGAATGCTGGTAGGATGTGGGCATATTAAGAAGTGAAAAAACAACAAATAAATAAGAGATTAGTTACTTTTACACAACATTTCCACTATTCTAGCTGCAACAAAATATATACCCGTGTGCAAGCTACGAAACAGAAACGGTGTGATTTGGGTGGGTCCGTGTATGTTGCATGCTCTTATATTTCCATTTAAAACTGGCATTCATGATCTAAAGATGAGCAGTAAAAATTCATGCTAATAATGTAAAATGGTACCTTTTCTTTACTTAAAACAACATTAAATAGCAAATGGAAAACACCAGGACAGGTCAACAGAAAGGAAAAAGCATTAGATTTTAGTAGCTTTCATGGTACTTTTTTTCTTGTTCTTTGAAGGGGCCCCACACGCGTGTTTTGCGCTGGGCCGTGCAAGTTACGGGGCTGGCCCTGGCTGGAGCCCAGATAGCTCTATTTGAAAGCTTCGCGCCAGGAGATTCCAAAGCACAGCCAGAATATAGAACCTGGTANCTCTTTCCCTGGCTTCCCAGGGCTCCACTCCTGCCGGCCCGCTACAGCACTCCCCACCACTGCTCCTCCACCTTCGCCCTGAGCACAGAGGAACGGCTCTCCGTGCTCACGAGTTGTCTGCCCCACAAAGGTACGGCTCCCTTTCTCTCAAGTAACATTTACACTGTGCTTCGGAGAGCCTTAATGTGAAAGCATACAGTTGCCCAGCTACTCCGAAGGGACGGCTCAGTTTTAAAAAAACACTGCAGTCCTGGGGCGCCTGGGTGGCACAGCGGTTAAGCGTCTGCCTTCGGCTCAGGGCGTGATCCCGGTGTTATGGGATCGAGCCCCACATCAGGCTCTTCCGCTATGAGCCTGCTTCTTCCTCTCCCACTCCCCCTGCTTGTGTTCCCTCTCTCGCTGGCTGTCTCTATCTCTGTTGAATAAATAAAAAAATCTTAAAAAAAAAAAAAAAGCACTGCATCCTAACTTCCGAGGCTCCACATTTTTATTCCCTGGAGTCATAAAGTTCTTTCCTATCTGGCTTCCAAATGCCCCTCTGACTTCTCACAAGTTTAGAATTACAGTCATTTTCCTAATCGACTACAGGTTTTCCAGGAGGCCTGTAGTCTCCAGGAAATCCTTGAGATCCTCCCCGCTTCTGTCTCCAGTGGAGAACAGACACGGCAACTGGGCAGGCCTGGCACTCTGCCCCCCTCTGCTCACCTCCACCTCCCTCTCAGGGCACCAGCCCATTCTGTCCCCCGCCTCCCCTCCCCCTCCGCTGCGTCACTTCAAACTGAACCAAAACACTTGGCCTTTCCAATGTAACAGTTTAATGGAGGCTTTTCTCCTCCCTGGACGGAAGCCATCATCCCTCTTGATTCCCCCTCTGGATAGTTTTGCCCAAGGAAAAGAGACATTTTATCATGTTGAGACCCCAGTAGTAAACTTTTTTTTTTAAATATTTTTTTAATTATATTATGTTAGTCACCATACAGTACATCCCTGGTTTTTTATGTAAAGTTCGATGATTCATTAGTTGGCAGTAAACTTTTTTTTTTTAAAGATTTTATTTATTTATTCGACAGAGATAGAGACAGCCAGTGAGAGAGGGAACACAAGCAGGGGGAGTGGGAGAGGAAGAAGCAGGCTCCCAGCAGAGGAACCTGACGTGGGGCTCGATCCCATAACGCCGGCATCACGCGCTGAGCCGAAGGCAGACGCTTAACCGCTGTGCCACCCAGGCGCCCCGGCAGTAAACTTTTTACTTGCGTTCTGTCACACAATCTTTTACTTATACCTATGATGATCAGTATCTCGTGGGCCTTTTATTGATTTCAAAAGAACGACATTGTTATCAGATCTATAGGTATTATTGATTATGTCCTTAGAAAGTTAGTGCTTTCAGAGGCTGGGCAGATCATCTACGGAACCCTACCGTCCGTTTTATTGGGGAGAAAACCAGCCTCGAGAAGCTGGTGTTATGCTGGCCTAGAACAATACTTAGTTCTTCAGTGGAGCTCAGGGCTCTTCCTCCCGTCAGGCAGCAACTTCAGCTGTGTATCAAAGTCACAAAATGCAGGAAGCCGGTAGGCTGGTGAAGACATGCGCACACAGTGGGGGGCACACGGTAAGTCCGTGGGGACGGAAACTCCTGCACTCCCCTGCTTCTGGCCCTCACCCAGCGTTCCCCCTTCACCTGGCTGTTCATCTGCGTCCTTTATAATGTCCTTTATGATTAGCTGGCAACAGAAAAAGGGGATAAAGAAAGAAAAGGAGAGAAAAGAGCAAAGACAGAAGAACTGAAGGAGAGACATTGTCCTTGAGTAACCAGGGAATGAAGCAAAAGCATTGAGGTTCTATTCGACCAGTTACTGTTTCTAGTAAAAGACCAACAGTGGCATATGAAAAATGTTCTCTAGAGGATAAACAAGGAGATGAGGAGACTCAGGCTTGGAGAGATCACGTAACTCGAAACGGTTAAGAAATGAACCAAGTGTTCGAGTCTCATCTAAATGATCCAGAGAAGTCCTTCTGTCTCCAAGAAAACAATGAAAAAGTATACCTCTGCTTCCGTTCCACCGCCATCATAAATTTCTCATCTTTCACGAGAACAACAAAATCATGAAAGGCAGAAGGAGATCTGGTCAGAGTGTTTTTCGTAAGTGAACGCTGAGGGAGGAGAAAGCATCCTCTCAGGATGGTCAGCCCCTTAGTAATGAGGAACTGGTGTTATCTTGAACTTTGCAGGAATGATGCCATGGTAAAAATTCAAACCACTTTGAGAGAGAGAGAGAGGATTACCTCGTCTTCAGCAGAAGGGCCACCACTCTCCCCAGCCTACAACCCATTTCTGAAGCTTTCACACCACTTCCTCCGTATAAGAGAGAAGGAAGGAAGACAGCACGAGGAGTGGGGGAAGGGAACCGAACTTCAGCTGCTAGGGTGGGACAACGGAGAAAGGCCGCCAGGACGTGGGAAGAACAGGCAGGGTGGGGCCTGGCAGGACAAGATCAAAGGCTGCAGGCGGCCTAGGAGCCTTCACCTGCCCCCTGCCTGGAGGCAATGTGGAAGCAGGACTATGAACCCGGCCCAGGTAATGGTGGGTGTGTACAGGTAGGTTGCTTCTATCGAACATGCAACAACCACACGTATTTGTAGGTCAGTGTGCTTTGCTCTAAAACTTGTAAAGGGTTTCCGCTTTAGGTATTTAGTTTTACCAAATTTAGAGGTGACGTCCAGGCTTAGCGATGTCAACAAACTTGCTTGAGGCTTCACAAGTTCAATTGTCTTTCACCTATGGCCCCTATTGTTCTAAAACACCTCTCAATGCAATGTCACAAAAAATAAAGAAAAAAAAAGGCATTTTAAAAAATCCAAATGCCGAGGCACAAAATCTTGGCTGCCAAACTTGTACGGTATTTGAAAGAGAAATAAAGCCCACGGACACGGATCAACTTGTAGTTGAGTGCCAAAAGCATGAGAGACCAATTAAAAAAAAAAAAGCCTGGATGTTATCTGACCATTCACTCTTGAGTTATAAATATGTCTCCAGTTACTTCCAGCATCAGGCCAGTAGGCATTGACTTACATCATCACATAAATGTCATTGCAAATGAGCCCGAGAATCCTCCCTGAGTCTCCGTTTCCAGAGATTGGGTTACAAAAAGGAGTCACCCCCTGTACCTGGATGCAGGTTTGACACTGTGACAGTCGGTATAATCGTGGAAAACGCCCTTCAAGGAAAACATGCTGTTATGTGAACCCAGTGGGCAGACACAGAAACAGGAAGGCTGAGATTAGAGTCTGCTTTACAGTTCTTTTGATGTTTCCAGAGCCGACTCGGGAAGCCCGTGAGGCTCTCGGGGAGTTGATCAAAGGTCCCTCTGCAGGTTCAAGTTAGCACGGACTTGGCGAAGCGGGGCAGCACCTGCGTGCGAACAGCAACACATTTCACCAAATAAAGTCAACCTTTGAGTCGAGCCTGGAGGTGGCAGTCCATTATAAAACTTGCACAGAGTTTTTTCCTGCTGTATCTGAGGTCTCTGAAAGGGAAATAATGCGCTGCTTTGTTTTCTTTGCTTGGAGGTATTTATTTTAAAGCCGATCTTTGCCCCCTGGTGTATACCATTTAAGACCTCTGGCTCTAATCAGCTTACATGGCCTTGTTTCCAAAAAAGGTGATATTTTGGGGTTGGAGGAGAGAAGAGTGGAAAGTCACTGTCATAAATCTTCACTTTCCTTTTAAAACGAGTGTTACTTCTTGAAGCTGTGCCTTTGGCCCGGGGCAGTCCCTCATCTCTATTTGGGAAATACCATTTCCCCAAAGACTTAATTTTTATGCAGAGGAAATTGAAAGGGGCAGCACAGAGTAACTACAGACACCAGGATAAGTCTAAAGTTTCTCTGAGTCGAAAAAACAAAACACAACAAACCAAAACACTACCCCAAACAGACATGTACTAAAAAAAAAGGAGTAGCCCCAAGGTTGCGGGCTCAGAAAGCTGATACTTAGAAAGGGAAATGAAATGCACTGAATCAGAGATGAGGTGCTAAGACTTACACAGAGAAGCTACAAAACAGATTTCTTGGCATTGGAGAGTTGATTATTTCAGGCCCTGGCTAGTCAGAGGATTTAGGAAATCAAGAGGATGTGTCAGATCCTGTAAGTCTCCCTGAGAAGCAGAGGAGGCCAAAGGGTAAAGCAATGGGGGACAGCAGGGAGTTTGGTAGACAGCAGAAAAAGAGAGGTGCTTAGAAAATAAAACTTATGGAGGATCATGTGCCAAAGCCACCATCAAATCTTTATTGAACAACAGTCTGATCAAAATGCGACAGGTCCAAGTTGTTTCGCTTCAGGCATCGTGTGCGGAAAGAGTGNGAGCTTGCAGAATCACTTAGTGAATGCGGGCTCTCTTCGCAGGGAACCAGAGACAACTTGAACTTGGATGAGTCCCAGTTTCCTTAGCTACATAATGGGAATAACATCTCCTACCAGGGTTGTGAGGAGTAAATGAGATATGCACATAACTGTTCGATAAATGTAATACTAATAAAATCAACCACTTAAAGTGTTCAATAAATAGTTTCTTTTCCTTTCCTAGTTAATCTCACATTTTTCATTGCAATATTGGGTTTACAGATAGTACACTTATAGGAAACATTCCACAGAGGCAAACATAGAGAAGGACTGTTGATTAGAGAATTTAAAATAAGTAATGTTCCCGATTGTGGAGATTTACTATACACGTAAGCTGGGGGGAAGAATGTTAATGTGATGCACGTTGGCTTTTCACAGAATCATTTGAGTAAATCAAATTTCAAAACAAAAATTTATCTACTGAAACCCCTCTATGGTTTCATTTTCCTTACCTGTATGTTATTTAGTTAACTGTCTGTCCGTATATATGTTCTCTCCAAGTCTGAGTAAACTCCCACCATGGAATTTGAGTTCATGTGCAAATCAACCATACAGCGCTTCAAAGATTGTACATTCTGTTGATGTCTATACAACATTTCATTCAAAAACTATTTCCATGACATTTGATGAAGTCCTTGTAGTGCGTATTATGTATCCATCACTTCATCATGCTTCCCTCATTTACTAGCTGTCCTCCTGTGAGCATCAACTATAAATTATTGCTATTTTTTTTTGAAGATCTCATTTATTTATTTGTCAGAGAGAGAGAGATAAAGAGAGCGAGTGAGCACAAGCAGGGGGAGCAGCAGAGGCAGAAGCAGACCCTCTGCTGAGCAGGGAGCCCGACTTGGGGCCCGACCCCGGGATGCTGGGATCACGACCTGAGCAGAAGGCTGATGCTTAACTGACTCAGCCGTCCAGGCGCCCCAAATTATTGCTATTTCTTCAGCCACAAAGTATTTGTTGAATATTTTTTCGTCTTTGAATCATAAAACTCATCTCAGATAGCAGTCTGTTTTTAGTTAGAGGTCAAGATTTGACACATTCTTCTCTTAATGAGCTTAATGAGACCTAAAACCTGATTTTTTTTCTTTTTTTAAAAAGATTTTATTTATTTATTTGACAGAGAGAGAGAGAGACAGCCAGCGAGAGAGGGAACACAAGCAGGGGGAGTGGGAGAGGAAGAAGCAGGCTCCCAGCGGAGGAGCCTGATGTGGGACTCGATCCCATAACGCCGGGATCACGCCCTGAGCCGAAGGCAGACGCTTCACCGCTGTGCCACCTAGGCGCCCCCTAAAACCTGATTTCTAAACATTGCTTTTTACTTTCTGGCCAAGTCTCCAGAGATAAACTTTATTTTTTCATTTGCTACAAACACGTTTATCTTCCCCAAGTATTAGGTCTATTTGTTAGTGGCTTAGTTTGACATGTTGCCTGGACTGACTGTATGTATACTACAGTATGAACCCAGTGTCTGTTACCAAATATATGTCAAACTCAACTGGCTAAGTTGACCTCGATGATAACAGGGAGGCCGCTGCCAGGACCCTGGGATCATGACCTGAGCTGAAGGTAGGCACTTAACCAACTGAGCCACCCAGGTGCCCCAAATTATATTTCTTACAAAAATTATCTAATACCTCAACGAAAAGCAAAAGAACAGTTTTTTTTTAAGGTATGGAAAGAGAACGCCTAGTGTTCAAATTATGTAGAGAAACTGGCTAATAAGCCAAGCAACAGGTTTTTGTTTTGGGTTTGTTTTTCTTTTTGAGATCTTATTTATTTATTTGAGAGAGATAGATGGGCAGGGGAGGAGAAGCACAGGGCAAGTGTGAGGGGGACAAGCAGATTCCCCGCTGAGCAGAGAGCCCAGTGTGGGACTCAATGACAGGACCCTGAGATCATGACCTGAGCTGAAGGCAGAAGGTTAACTGACTGAGCCACCCAGGCGACCTGTTTTTGGTTTTTTTTCAGGTTTCCAGGTGATTCCAAAGTGCAGATAAATTTGAGAACTCATGATTTAGTGTTTAAAAGTGACTATAGTAGGATTCCAGTTTCTAGTAATGGTGCAGCCATTTCTTTTCAGACTACTTCCCTACAGATAATAACAAAATGTGAACAAAAAAATTAAACAAAAAGCTAATTGGAGGCCTTGAGAGTGACCAACAGCAGGTAGAAACTGGAGGGTTGTTTACGTTAAAAAAAGGGAACTTCAAGGAATAACATGTGCAGGTTGTGGCTCAATGCCTGAGGGCTGTCCTCCTTCTTCACTAGAGGGGGCAGAAAGCTGCAGCCTCAGTGACCTGAGATACTAAGGACAGAGCTGGAGTTGGCAGAGCAGATGGAAAGTTAGGAGAGGAATCCTGCACAGGAGGGAGCAGCAGAGGAGGAGCAAACCTCAAACTCTGAATCTAAACTCTGTCCAAATCCTTGGTCCTCTCGTGCAGGGAGATCCCAGTGGGCCCACTAAAAGGCAACAGCTGGAAACTGAAAAAAACTGGTCAGACATTTGAGCTACTATTTACCACAGGGAAGACAGATTTTGAAGTTTCAGTCCAGCCAAATGAACTGCCTGCTGGAACAAAAATAACACTCTTCAGAGGAATGTAGCAGAATCCAGAATCCTTATTAAGGTATCATCTATAATGCCCAGCATACAGTAAAAAAATCACTAGAGAAGCAAAAAAACAATGTTACCCTTCCCGAAGCAAAGTGCAGTCAAACTGACTGATTATGACATGTTAATTAACAGACAAATACTTTAAATATTATAAATAGCTTATAAGAAAATATACTTGGAATTAATAAACTGATGAGGAAATCTCAACAGAGAAATAGAAATTTCTTAAAAAAGAACCAGGTGGGAATGATACATGTAAAAAATACAATAACTGGATGAAAATTCACTGGATGGGCTCAACAGCATATTAGAGACAGCAGAGGAGTTGGTGAATTAAAAATTACATAATACAGGGGCACCTGGGTGGCTCAGTCAGTTAAGTGTCTGCCTTCGGCTCAGGTCATGATCTCAGGGTCCAGGATTGAGCCCCAAGTCGGGCTCCCTGCTCAGCAGAGGGTCTGCTTCTCCGTCTCCCTCTGCCCCCCCCCACTCCGCCCGGCTCATGCTCTCTCAAGTTAATAAATAAAATCTTTTTCTTTTAAGATTTTATTTATTAATTTGACAGAGAGAAACAGCCAGTGAGAGAGGGAACACAAGCAGGGGAGTGGGAGAGGAAGAAGCAGGCTCTGAGCAGAGAAGCCTGATGTGGGGCTCGATTCCAGACCGCCGGGATCACGCCCTGAGCCGAAGGCAGATGCTTAATGACTGCGCCACCCAGGCGCCCCTCAAGTAAATAAATAAAATCTTTTTTAAAAAAATTACTTAATACAAATTATCCAACTTGAAAAATAAAAAGAAACAAGACTGAAGAAAAACAGAGCCTGGAGACATATAAGACAATGTCAGATGATCTAATATAAATCTACTGAAGTTCTGAAGAGAAGAAAGCAGAAAACAAAATTTAAATGGCCAAAGTTTCTCAAGTTTGGTAAAAAAACAAAACATCAATTTACAATGCAGTAAGTTCAACTCCAAGCAGGACAAGTACAAAGAAAACGAGACCTGAGCAAATCATATTTGAACTGCTAAAATCCAAAGGTAAAAGAGCCAGAGAAAGACATTACATACAAGAGAACAATGAGACAACTGATGTCTAATCCCAAACAATGGAAGCCAGAGAACACTTGCCTTTAAAGTGATGGAAAAAAACAAAAAGCAAAAACCATCAACCTGTAATTCTATGTTTAGTGAAATTGTCCTTCACGGATGAAAGTAAAATAAAAGTCATTTTCAATGAACAAAAACAGATGATTTGTCACTGGCAAGCCTGAGCAATTCTCAAGGAAATTCTTTAAGCTGAAGAGAAATGATAACATGTCATTTCAATTCACAAGAAGGAATGAGGGCACCAGAAGTGATAAATATTTAACAAAAATAAAGGACTATATATACATTTTCTTTTCTCTTAATTTTTAAAGAGACATGGGCTTGTTTAAAACAAAAATTATACCATGGTAGTTAGATTTATTATGTATAGTTATAATATATATACATAACAAAGGGAGGGATGAATGAACTATGCTGTTGCAAGGTTCCATATTTTGTATGAAGTTGTATAACATTAACCCTAGGGGTGCCTGTGTGGCTCAGCTGGTTAAGCATCTGCTCGGGTCATGATCCCAGGGTTCTGGGATGAAGCCCCATGTTGGGCTCCCTGCTCAGCGGGGAGTCTGCTTCTCTCTCCCTCTGTCTGCCGCTCCCGTGCTTGTGCTGTCAAATAAATAAATAAAATCTTAAAAAACAAATTCTTTAAAAAACATATTAACCCTAAATAGATTGTGGTAAATTAAAGATGTATATTGTAATCCCTAGAACAACCATTTTTTTAAAAAAAGTATAGTTCATAAGCCTATAGAAAAATTAAAATGAAACACTAAAAATATTGAATTAACCTGAAAGGCAGCAGAGGAACAAAGAGAGAAAAAAACCAAAAAGATACATATCAAAAATTATATTAAGTATGTATAACACTGTATGTTAACTGGAATTGAAACTAAAACTTAAAAAATGTGAACAAAAAATTATATTACATATAAATCAAGTACATACACCAAGTAAAAGGCAGAGATTGTTAGGCTAGATGAAAAAGAAAGACGCAACAGTATCCTATCTACAAGGGATGAACTTTAAACACAAACACACAAATAGCTAAAAATAGGTAAATGAAAAGAGATCTTGTAAATACTACACACAAAATTCATTTATATTTGGCTTCAATATGGATAGTTACACGGTCTTTTACATTTGGCGTTCCAATTATATTTACCTATTTTTTTTAATGGCTTACGTTTATTACACACCAATTATCATCTATATCAAACCCAAGAGGAGAAAAAAAATAAAACACAGGCAATTTTGGAGGACTCTCTGTTTTTAAACCTTTGGGCTTCATTTGACCCTTGACATTTTTCTTTTCAATCACTCATATGGTTCCTTCTCTTTCCCTGCTAGTATGATTAATGAAACATCTTAACAAGGAAAGCCTTTCAGGATTTGCTGGTCTCCCTTATCTCTCCTCAAAGAATTTCAGTTTTTGATCTAGCTATTAGAGCAGGTAATGAGTCTTAGTCATCTTTGTTTATTTCACTTATATTTGATATGCTTTCCTTTTAGTCAACTTTTTCTGCTTTGTACCTACTTCTGTGACCCTGAGGTGGGGCCAGCCCCCTCGTGGCTGAGATGCCCTTCAAAGCTACACCCGTCACAGGCTGGAGCCCACCTTTACCCCGCCTTTTATCTCACTTACTCGACTTCCACCTCTTCGGTTTACTTATCAGTGTTGCTTTTCTATGTACCAAGTCTTTGAGTTTAGCTCTTTCTACAGTAGGCACTTTCTTCTAAGTTTACAAAATTAGACAACTTTGAAAGAATTTTTCTACATTCTTGAACAGTACTGAAGCTCTGATGCCCCCTTCCAAGTCAGCCAGTTCCTAGCTGGAACAGGGCTGGAAAGAACAGGACTGTAATAACAAAGAAACCTCACACTAAGCATGACTACAAAGAATGGTTTTGTGGCATGTGACAAATCTGGTCAACCATGTAAGTGAAAGGAACACCACCAATTCCCTTCTGGCTATCCTGGCTTCGTAAGTCTTTGTCTATCCCAACAAACTCCACTTGTGCATGGCACCAGTGTCACCCACTGTGACCTTAGAAAATAAACCTAATACAGGAACAATCCCGTGGCAGACAGAACCCCACTGTTTTAATCACTTTAGGAAATGTTTTAAGATGTTTTAAGAGGTGATTTCTGTATAAATTCACGCCGTATTTGAATGTAGAGGCCTAACCTAACTGTAGCACTTGATAAAGGTTATTTTAAAGGGCGATGTGAAGGAGGGAAATACAGACGGAAACTCGGGTTGTTGTTTACTTCTGAAAACTTAAGCCCTAATCAGGTGCTTTGAGACTTTTTTTCAACATTGGCCATGTCTTAAAATATGCAGGAGAGATCACCAAGGGATTTAGTGGTTAGCTAAACACTGATGGAATGAATCGTTTCAATCTGTCATGCAGTTTTAAGTCAAGATTTAAGGGCCTGCTTATGCCTCCTATCGAGAGTAAATATCACACATCCTGTTTATACGTACCGGCTTGTTGTCCACGGTTCTTCAAAGAGCCTGTGACACCCCCCTAACTCACACTCCACCCTACCCCCAACTTCCTGCTCATTGGGTGCTATATTCCTACTCATTTTTAAGAAGTGCTTCATTTTTAAGAAGTGCCTCCCTCAACAAAATACTCTGCATTACAGTAAATTTTAAAGAAAATACTTTATTACATCATGGGGAAAAAAAGGGCATCAATCAACTAGATTCATACTTGTTTGAAAAAAAAATTGAAAATTTATTAATTAGACAGTATGTGGGCATCCTGTTCCACACGGGAATGAGAAGATGCTATAGGTTCTCTAAGTATTGCACAGTCTGGGGGAAAAAAAACAACAAAAAAAGGGAAGGGAGAGAGAGAGAGAGAGAAAAAAAAATCACATGATCTTGGGAACCATCTCACATTATGAATAATCTACCAAGAAACATTTAAAAAAGAAAACCCTTTGTTTCTACAGTAGCTTTTGAGTTTCTAGTTCTTGGAATGACTGTATTCCATTGAAGACATCTCAGTAACAGGAAGCTTCACGTTAGCAATCCCATGTGCAAATATTAATAAAAAAATATATAAAATAATGCGGTTCAGGGTCTCTTGCCATCACCCCGGCAATCCTAACACCACCTGTGGAAACTTTTGCTCTCGACCATGGGTTAAGCTGTAAGTTTAGCCTGAAGCTCCATCTCTGCCGCCCGTTTGAGCGCGACATCCACTAGGAGTTGAAATCCACTGAAATCCTGGTTGAGGTCCGGCGGAGTAGGGGGAGGAGTGTTGAAAAGCCCACTCTGTGGATTTGAACTTGGTCCGGATTTACACGTGTCCTCGGGGTACAGGAGGGAGGGGTCTGTAAAGCTGCCGGCTGCTATCTGCTGTAGGTCTGTGTTTTGTCCCACACCGACCGGCTGGCACAGAGAGAAAGGCACGTCTTTCAACGCAGTCACAGTGGTATGACAAATCACCGACGGACGAGCCAGTATTGATCCCGGGGACGACGGCTTGGGGGACAGGGGCCTCCCGAGGGCTGGGTTTGGTCCAGCTGTACAGGAATGAAACGGGCTCTCCTCCAGAGCCGGTATGAAGTTTTTGATGCCCATGGCTGACTCCACAGAGCTCGCTTCAGCAATCTTGGCCCCACGGCGGGAAATCGTGAACTGATTTGGGTCTTTGCCATCTTTTCTCAGCATGTCTGGGAGGAGCCTGCGGCGGGCGTTGATGAACCAGTTACAGACCTGAAATCATACGGGTATGCTTTCACACCTCGGCAAACACGTTCTGAGAACCTTCCGCGGGATGCCTAATTGATCTCTCCCTTTGCAGTAAAGAAGGCATGAAAAGGCTTATCGGAACTTCCAAAGTTATTTCAAGGTATTTGAGCTCAGCCAAGAAAGAGAGCTATTTCCTGCCATAAACCTCCTCTTCTATTACAACCCCCCCCCTTTTTATCTCATCATCCTTAAGCTTTTTCAGGAGGAAGAAAAGGATAAAAATTCTCAAATGTCTGAAAACGATTTTAGGGAGGGAAATTTACCCTTCAATGCTCCCCCATATTAACCTCTTACCTACTGCCCCAGCATTTAAGTTAATCAACTACAGGAAAACTTTTCCTGTATGAAGGTGCCACTCCTCCCAGTTACTGATTTTTCCCAGTTCAAATGACTGTGTCAACAGACATAATATGAATTACCTCACTGAAGTCTGTCCTTGTTTAAATATCAAACCAGTTTCCTGGGCAATAGAGGAAGATTTAACCTCCTCTTTATGTTTGGTGCATAAAAGAAGGCTCTTTGAGGCATTACAGGAAATGCTATTTGACAGATGACTGTCAAGTGTTTCTGTTTCTCTAAATAGCCAGTTATTAGCTTTTAGTACTATAAAGATTACACGAGAAAAATATTCTTTTTTTTTTTTTTTTGAGTGCGTAGGCATTTAATGATTTGATAAACAGGAATGCTATAAAATGCCTCTGGAAAGGAAAAGAAACCACCCCGTGCATACACTTCGTGCTCTTTTTCCTTACCTGTAGTGTAGACAGGTGTGTTTGTTGGGACAGTAATGCTTTTTCTTGCTCTGAGGGGTAGGCATTGTATCGGTGCTCATACAGCCAGTCGCGGAGAATCTGAACAGATTCCTTGGGCAGGTTGCCCCTTCGCCTTCTCTTGCCTGCACTAGCAGAGGACGAGAGGTCCAGGGGGATGTCCATGTTGTCATCATCCTCCGTCTCACTGCCCGATGCCGCAACAACACCTGGTCAAGGACAAAGGCCGGTCGTCAGCCACTTTTATCAGGGGAGCACCTAAAGCAAAGCTTATCTCTTCTGCCCATTCAGCGTGCAACCATACTGTCTTAACTCCTGAGCGCCACGCGAAAGACCAGTGTTTTCTCTCTTGACATATCAGAGCACATGTCAAAGTCTCAAGGGTCATCTGACCAGTGGCACGTTATGGATTCTCAACCAATTGTCAGAAGCCCTTTCATACCCTCTCTCCTGTAGGATTTAACTTCTCACATTCCTTTTGAGTGATGCTCAGAAGTCTAGTGCGGCAGGGGAGGCAACGCTGCACCCAAAGTGAGTAGTTTGTCACGTGGGAACACAGGAAAGGTGCTACAGCAATGGACTGTATCTAACAACCTTCTCTTTGAGGTCATCGCTAACTTAGGAAAAACAATCCGAGGGTCCTAAATTTTAAATGCTACCCTGCCCCTTTCTTCTACTGAAAGTTGGAAATGAAAGGGCAGTCATACATTTTTTCTCACTTAAATAAGGAGGAAAAATTACACACTTAACCCAGTTAATTGTTTTTTTAAGTAGGCACCACACCCAGTGTGGAGCCCAGAGATGGTCTTGAACTCACGACCCTGAGATCAGGACCTGAGCTGCGATCAAGAGTCTGACACTTAACCAACTGAGCCACCAAAGTGCCCCAACCCAGTTACTATTCTAAAGGCAAAACGTATGTCAGATTTTTCTGCCAACTCCATGGCTATTTCTTTTTCACTGCTACCTACATTTATTTAAACTAGACACCTACTTTTAATGGGCAGCCCTGGTCATTTTTACTAAACACAGTCACTGAAGTTTTCAGTTTTGTTACACAAAAATACTTTTCTACTCCTGGTACTTGAGTAAGAGGTCAAAAGATGTTAATACTGCATAAACTTTTTAAATTTCGATAAATTTCAACTGGCAGTTTAATCAGAATCTAGAATACTACAGACCAAGAAGTGGTGTTCAGTCTTAAATTATTACATGACAAAGAAAACCGAATATGCACTCCCCAGAGGAAACTCTCTTTTGTCTGTAAATCTTAAGAATTCACAGCCATAGAGAATATTTACATCACATATAACAGACTGGGGTCAACAAAAATTCAGACTTGGCCCCTTTAACATTTAAACATAATTTTGAACTTTAAAAAATTTAAATTACAAATGCTACGAACCCTCCCCCCTTTCACAAGGACAACTGGCAACTCTGAATGACTAAAGAAATACATTCTCTATTTTGAAGACAATCTAGAATGTTTAAAATGTAATTGAATTACAAACTATCACATGCTTGAAAATACCAGTATTTCTATAGAAAGAAAATTAAAATAACATGGAATTGAAAGAAAACCGAAAGTTCTTAACTTTGTTGATGCAATTCAGAGTGGTTTACTTTGATAAAAAAATAAAAACAGAAATATTCCACATAGTGCTAAATCATTCGATACATTAAAAAAAAATTTTTTTAACCCATCCTTTTAAAGCATTTTAACACTCAAAAAGCTAGTCATTTCCAAGATTTGCTGATGAACTAGCTCACAGTTAATTGAATCTGACTTTACTCGGGGACACATTTTTAGTTTTGGACTGTAGGGGGCAGATGGTGCAGGAGGGAGTGTCCACAGAAAAGGCAGAACCTTCCAAAGACAAAGTAAAGCAAGTTCTAACAAAAGAGTAGGATGATCTTGCAAATTCACTTTAGCTCAAGGCTTAACAAACAGCCATCAATAAACCGCACAAGAATCCTTCCTAAGTTTTAACCGCCATGTATTTGATGTTTCCTTTCCCAGAAGATTTCATTAAACCGCTTAAAAAAAAAAAAGTTAAAAAAAAAAGAGGCACATTTAAAACTGAAACTGCTTTCACTATAGAAAAGATGAGAAACCTTTAAAACCTATATTGAAATTTGGGTAAAATTAATAGAATACCTTAAGAAATTAGAAATGAGTTCCTGTTTTCCATGTACTTTGATAAAGAAATCTAACTTTTAAAAAAATGTGTCAACTTATTGAATGACTAAGGCAAATCTGAATAAAGCAATTTGTTTAAACTCTTCAACGTCTGAAAAGCCAGACATTCTTCTAGAGGCTCTAATTCCCCCTCCCCCCTTTTAAACTAGAAAAGTGTGAAAATTTCCTCAGTGAACAGTGAATTCCCAACTGTAAGTTGATAATAACAAAGAGTTTGAGACAGACAAACAAAAAACCCCTGAAGCCTGCCCTTTGATCTGCTTGCTTAGTTTGACAAGAAGCCTGATCTTTCAGAATAGGTTAGCGACACACAAAAGTAGGTTTCAGTTAAGCAGCACTGAACTGCAGTGGGACTTGACTCTCTTCTCAGTTCATTTAAATAAATGAATGCCAGGCCTCTGGAACTCTTAACAAATATTTCCAATATGTGCACAAAAGCTGAAGTAACAGGAAGTTAAGACTTCAAGTTCCTTGGCCACACCAGCTGATACTTCACTGCAGCAACCCACGTTTGCTGCTGTCAGGACTGTTTTCATTAAAACTCTCCCTCCGGATTGTGGCTCAGCTTGGAAAAACAAAGACTTTTCCACGTTACTCATTTCCTATTGTAACAGAGCTTTTGAAAAGTTTCCCAGTTACCACTTGTTTCCAAAGGTCCTGCTCTGCTTACACTTTAAAAAATGTGGTGGTGGGGGAGGGGGATCACAAGCCTCTTTTACTCCATCCACATACAAGGAAATGTTTGGAAAGCCACAAGATGGCCTATGGATCCCACAGCTCGAAAAACCAATCTTTTCTTAATAGGAACTGGGGTTGGGGGTGGCGAGGGAAGGCCAGAGATCGTGGCTGTGAAGTTGGGACTTTTAAAAATATCTCGAAGAGGCCAGAAAAGGATCTAGAAATAGTAATAATGGAAGGAAAAGCTTAAGTATACAATTAGGAAAAAGGAAACCTAACCTACCAAGTTTCCCGATTAGGGTATCTCAGGAGATGCCGCGGGAATCGTGGTTAACACCCCAGGCACAAACTCCAAGGCGCTCTTGTTCTAAAGCAAGGATTCCAAATTGTCAGAGACTAGGAGCAAAAAGACATCGGGCATTTTCCTCACTGAATCTTCTTTGCTTGTTTTTAAAGCCATTCCCGGGGTGGGATCTTCTTGCTAACCTCAGCTTTCTAAAGACGAGACAGTATTATCACAAACCAGGCTTACCAAATCTCGGGCCCTGCAACCGAGTTTAAAGGGCTTTTGCTTTCAAGAAAACTTTAAAAGATTTTCACAGACTTTTATGAAACAGACAATAGTCCAATTCCACCAAGCCAGGCAGGACAGATCTCTTCCAGGCTCCTGGCTGAGTAGACCCGGAACGCGGGCCCCCTCCAAGGTAGTTTTAGGAAAGGGGCGGGGAGGCAGGACGCAGGAGGACCAGAGGAGAGGGAGGAGCCGGGGAGGGAGGACAGCCAGGGAGGCTTTTGTTCTTGGGAGTTTCTCAGCCTCAACCGAAATCAGCCCCTCCAGAATTCGGCCCCTCCAACTGCACGACTAGAGGACTTCAGGAGTTTCAGATTACAAGAAACTAGGAACGATGCTGTGAATCTCAACATTCTGAGAGGTCTGCCCACCCTCAATAGGATTTGCCTGGAAAACCTAAAAAGGGAAAGAAACTGGGCAATCTCAGCAGTCTCGGCTCCCCCGCACAAGCTGTGAACCAGTCGCAAAGTTTCCCTTCCAACACGTCACCTTTCATTGTTTCCATGAGTCGGCGCTCGGTAGCAGGACCTTACCCGGCGCGCCCGGGGCCGCCGACCCCGAATATTCCCACCCCGCGGCCGGCAGGTCCCAGCCTAGTTCCTCGGCTGGGGGGGGGGGGCGGTGGGAGGGGAGAGGGAGACCGGGAGGTAATCGAGGGGGCTCCGGGGAAGGGCGAGGGGCGGTGGCCGGGAGACGAGAGCCGGGTGGGGGGGCGTACCCGAGGGGCTGCGGGGGAGGACCCGCGAGGCTGATATGCACCTTCCCCACCCGAGCCCGAACAATGGGGGGAGCCCGCCCCCGGCGGAAACCCAGCTTTGCTTTAGCCTCCCAAGAACCACTCTACAAAAACAAAACCCCCAACTGATCCCCGTCAGTTCCACCAGGAGAGGGAGAACGCCTTCCAGTAAGGATCCAGACCCGTCAGTCCTTGTCGAGGTGACACAGCCTTCCAGACGCCACCCCGGGCGCTCCCCGCGCGCGTTTGTTACCGAGTCCCGTTAAACATCCGAACCTCTAAGCCCTCAACGTTCTCACTGTCCCTTGGGAGGGTTCGCTGGGAGTCCTACCACCAACTACTATGAATGCCCCGGGTTTTGACATTTAATTTTACTCTCGCTGGGAAAGCATGGGTTGAGAAGCTCCGCGTGTTTTGAAGCCACCAGCCCAGAATGAAAGCAACAGAACTCCAAGGTGAAAACGTGGCCAAAGGAACCCTCTTGGGTTGAAGGCTGCCCCACTAACAATACTGGGTTTTGACTGTATCCGCAGGACGAGTCTGAAAGAATGTGGAGTTACAAAAACTCTGGGACGCTCCTGGGCATGCGCAGCAGGCCCCCCCCCCCCCCCCCCCCCCCGCCCTCCCGAGCGATTAACTTCTGTTTTGAACCACTCCACATAAATCACAACAGAAAAGCCAACTCTGGCTCACCACGGAACGTTCGGGGTACCTCCCCGTCAGGGACTCAAAAGTTAACTTCAAAAGGGAGTTAACATTCTTTGACCTTTCGTGGCAATGGGTTTTTTTTTCTTTCTGTGTATTTTGTTTTTAAACCAGACTGACGGCAAGTTTTAGTTGTAAAGCTTCCAGAACGCTTCGTGGAAACAATGACAGACTCACTCTGTGCCCTTACAACCAAGCCTGCTTGTCACACTTGGACTCATTCTGACTACACGCCGCTTTACGCTGCTCACCCTCAGTTTTAACTCTTCATCTTGCCCCAAATTCATCGTGGGAAAACTTTTAGAGGCTGGGAGTTTTTAAAAGTCTAGTTTTCCAAGGCTACCGACACCCTAGGGCGGTTTGGGGGCCACAGTCGCATTCCCTCGATTGTGAAAACACCCCATCCCCAGCGCAGTGAGTGCCCTGGCCCAGCTGGGAGGGAGTGGGGGGCCCGGGAGACCAACTTTCAGACAAAGGCGCTGCCGCTCCGCGGTCCCAGCCGGGAGAATCGGGGCGAGGGTCCCCACGACCCGGGCCCACACATCCGCCCGCGAGAACCAGCGAGAAGCCACGCGGCGGCTCCGCGGAGCGTGGGGTGTCGGCTGAGACAATGAAACTTGGAGGCGCACAAACAAGGCGCTGAGCGTGTTTCTTGACAACGTGCCAGCAGCGTGGAGAGGCCCGTCTCCCCACAACAGCCCCTCGTGTTGTGTCTAGAAGGAAAACAGCAACTGCCATTTCAGACGCAGCCTCAACAAAGAGAACTGCCGCGGTTCCTGCCTGAAGAGTCCCGGGCTGAAAAGTCCACCAAGTCACTCTCGTCCCAAGCCCGGCGGGGCCCTGGGAGCACGTTTCCCCGGGACCCGCGCCCACCGCGGGCATAGCCCGCCAAGCCTTACCTTTCTTGCTCTTCATTCTGGAGCTCCCCTTCCAGCGCGAGGCGATGCTGGGGTCTCGAGGGGCCAGGAGCGAGGGCGAAGGGGGCACGCGATTGTCCTCCTTCCCGGCCGACTCTCCCGAAACTTGTAGGACGCGCTCCAGCCGTTATTGCTAATCAAGGCGCTCGGATCCCAGGCGCCCGCTCCTTGGGTGGAATTCGAGTGACACTTGGGCTTCCTCCGACCGAGATCTTCTGGCAGCCGGCTGGGGACTCTCCCTCGCCCAACTCGCTCCCCTCCCCACTCCTCTCCTTTGTTCCCCGCTCCTGCTCGGCGTACCTCGGCGCTGTCAGAGTGAGAGAGGCGAAGAGGGAAGGTACAGGAGGTCCGCTCGCCCCAGTCTCGGCCCATCCCCTGCCTCGCCCCGCGCTGCTCCTCCGCCTCGCACCTTCCAGCGTTGAGACAGCGGCTCGGCCGCTACCACCCGCGCCTTTTCGCCGCTGTCACCCGTCACGCTGAGCCCAGATCCGATCCTTCCTCTGCCGCCCGCACGCCGCTCCGCATCCTCCCGCGCGGCGGCGGCGACACCAGCCGGGCGCCCGTTCTCTTTTGGGCCTTTCTTCCTCGGGCTGACGGGGGTGCGTTTGGTTAGGAGATTGCAACAGATGGGAAAAGGCTGCCCCCTCCTCCACCCCAGGGAAGAAAAGGCTCCCCTCTCGTTTTTGACAGCTGCCCCAAACTCCAGCGTCCCGGCTCTAGCCTCAGGAGAAGACAGCTGCTTCTGATTCAAGGGGCGGGGCACCGTAGGAAAAGTATTCAGGACAAGAACCAACTTCTTCCAGAATGCGCGGCTGCCATTGACACGCGGGCGCGGCGCGTCGCACCCTGCTCCTCCCGGGGATCTTCCTTCCAACGGCGACGGCGGTGGGTGGGTGGGGGCGGTTGCGGGAGGAGAGTGAGACACAGACACCCCAGGCAAATGTCTGTTACCCCGGGCTAAAGCTGTGAGTTCCGGACTGGATTGCAAGGCAGTTTCAAAATATAACACGTTGCGGACAGACACTTGTCATGCTCACATGCTCTTTAAAAAGTCTCAGCCTGGGGACTGTCCGAGCGCGCGACCGCCCCACTACAAAAACTCGGCCTGAAACCCCACCGTTCGACCCAGGCAGCTGCCGCCTTTAAGGAAAGGGGGCGACCACACTGGGTCTACTCATCTGTTTCGGTAACAGTACTTTTAGGACTTAAGCCCTGTTAGAGGACCCCTTCTCCCCTCGGGTATTTCAAACAGAAACTAGCCATTGAGTAAACACATGTTCCCGTTGGTTTATTTTGGTCGAGTTAGGGCTCCAACAGGAGTTCCTTGATGAGATTACCCTTTTAAAAGACCAGATGCTGTTTGGCCGATTTCAAGAAACGCCTGCCCCCTCCCCGCCTTCTCCGCTGGGTCTAGTTTTCGCGTTGTGTGTCCCGTTGTTTTGAAGTAAATGAACTGTCGCATGTCACTGTTAAGACTTTCCCCATCACTTAAAAAAAAAAAGCCAAACCGTAAATAAACCTAGTAGAGACGTCAGCGCCCGAGTCTGCCTCCAGTTTCGGCTCTGTGCTGTTTTTGTTTTGTAACCTCGATGGAGAAGCCGGCAGGAAAAGCTCCGTGGAAATAAGGTTAAACCCGAGGAGGACTAAGGCAGCCAAAGGATGACTAACTAGACTTTGGAGCCTCTGTTTTAGGATTACACTGAAAATTAAAGCCAGCCTCCCACCCACTCTCCCTCCCAAAAAAAGACACCCCCGCTTCGAGAGTGAATTAAGGCCAGAGTTTACAAAGCTTGGGTGGTTTTACCAATTACAGGACTTAAAATGAATAAACAAGGAAAACAGCGTCATTCTAAGAAGGCAGCAACCTTACGATTTTTTTCTTCTGTGGTTTGCCGACTGCTCGGCACCTAAGAGAACACACATCTAAAACGGCAAAGGGGGGGAAACACGGTC
>NW_024424230.1:51194347-51302520 GCF_017311325.1 Ursus maritimus | reverse complement strand
GAGGCGCACAAACAAGGCGCTGAGCGTGTTTCTTGACAACGTGCCAGCAGCGTGGAGAGGCCCGTCTCCCCACAACAGCCCCTCGTGTTGTGTCTAGAAGGAAAACAGCAACTGCCATTTCAGACGCAGCCTCAACAAAGAGAACTGCCGCGGTTCCTGCCTGAAGAGTCCCGGGCTGAAAAGTCCACCAAGTCACTCTCGTCCCAAGCCCGGCGGGGCCCTGGGAGCACGTTTCCCCGGGACCCGCGCCCACCGCGGGCATAGCCCGCCAAGCCTTACCTTTCTTGCTCTTCATTCTGGAGCTCCCCTTCCAGCGCGAGGCGATGCTGGGGTCTCGAGGGGCCAGGAGCGAGGGCGAAGGGGGCACGCGATTGTCCTCCTTCCCGGCCGACTCTCCCGAAACTTGTAGGACGCGCTCCAGCCGTTATTGCTAATCAAGGCGCTCGGATCCCAGGCGCCCGCTCCTTGGGTGGAATTCGAGTGACACTTGGGCTTCCTCCGACCGAGATCTTCTGGCAGCCGGCTGGGGACTCTCCCTCGCCCAACTCGCTCCCCTCCCCACTCCTCTCCTTTGTTCCCCGCTCCTGCTCGGCGTACCTCGGCGCTGTCAGAGTGAGAGAGGCGAAGAGGGAAGGTACAGGAGGTCCTGCCTCCGCCCCCAGCCGCCCGCCCAGTCCCCCGCCCGCCCCGCCGCTCCTCCGCCCCTCCCCCGCACCTTCCAGTTGGGGAGGACAGCACCAAGCGCTCGGGCCGCGCTGCCTCACTCCGCGCCTTTCTGGCCGCTGTCACCCGTCACTCGTGGGGGCGGCTGAGCCCAGAAACCCGATCCTTCCTCGCTGCTGCC
The DNA here is from genome assembly GCF_017311325.1 of Ursus maritimus. Taxonomy (NCBI): domain Eukaryota; kingdom Metazoa; phylum Chordata; class Mammalia; order Carnivora; family Ursidae; genus Ursus; species Ursus maritimus. The sequence continues at coordinate 51,301,676 of NW_024424230.1, read as the reverse complement.
CGCACGCCGCCCGCATCCCTCTCTCCGCGGCGGCGGCGACACCAGCCGGGCGCCCGGGGTTCTCTTTTGGGCCTTTCTTCCTCGGGCTGACGGGGGTGCGTTTGGTTAGGAGATTGCAACAGATGGGAAAAGGCTGCCCCCTCCTCCACCCCAGGGAAGAAAAGGCTCCCCTCTCGTTTTTGACAGCTGCCCCAAACTCCAGCGTCCCGGCTCTAGCCTCAGGAGAAGACAGCTGCTTCTGATTCAAGGGGCGGGGCACCGTAGGAAAAGTATTCAGGACAAGAACCAACTTCTTCCAGAATGCGCGGCTGCCATTGACACGCGGGCGCGGCGCGTCGCACCCTGCTCCTCCCGGGGATCTTCCTTCCAACGGCGACGGCGGTGGGTGGGTGGGGGCGGTTGCGGGAGGAGAGTGAGACACAGACACCCCAGGCAAATGTCTGTTACCCCGGGCTAAAGCTGTGAGTTCCGGACTGGATTGCAAGGCAGTTTCAAAATATAACACGTTGCGGACAGACACTTGTCATGCTCACATGCTCTTTAAAAAGTCTCAGCCTGGGGACTGTCCGAGCGCGCGACCGCCCCACTACAAAAACTCGGCCTGAAACCCCACCGTTCGACCCAGGCAGCTGCCGCCTTTAAGGAAAGGGGGCGACCACACTGGGTCTACTCATCTGTTTCGGTAACAGTACTTTTAGGACTTAAGCCCTGTTAGAGGACCCCTTCTCCCCTCGGGTATTTCAAACAGAAACTAGCCATTGAGTAAACACATGTTCCCGTTGGTTTATTTTGGTCGAGTTAGGGCTCCAACAGGAGTTCCTTGATGAGATTACCCTTTTAAAAGACCAGATGCTGTTTGGCCGATTTCAAGAAACGCCTGCCCCCTCCCCGCCTTCTCCGCTGGGTCTAGTTTTCGCGTTGTGTGTCCCGTTGTTTTGAAGTAAATGAACTGTCGCATGTCACTGTTAAGACTTTCCCCATCACTTAAAAAAAAAAAGCCAAACCGTAAATAAACCTAGTAGAGACGTCAGCGCCCGAGTCTGCCTCCAGTTTCGGCTCTGTGCTGTTTTTGTTTTGTAACCTCGATGGAGAAGCCGGCAGGAAAAGCTCCGTGGAAATAAGGTTAAACCCGAGGAGGACTAAGGCAGCCAAAGGATGACTAACTAGACTTTGGAGCCTCTGTTTTAGGATTACACTGAAAATTAAAGCCAGCCTCCCACCCACTCTCCCTCCCAAAAAAAGACACCCCCGCTTCGAGAGTGAATTAAGGCCAGAGTTTACAAAGCTTGGGTGGTTTTACCAATTACAGGACTTAAAATGAATAAACAAGGAAAACAGCGTCATTCTAAGAAGGCAGCAACCTTACGATTTTTTTCTTCTGTGGTTTGCCGACTGCTCGGCACCTAAGAGAACACACATCTAAAACGGCAAAGGGGGGGAAACACGGTCCTAGGGGAAACCACCAGGCTGGAAGCTACCCTGCAACTTGCTGGAGCGCAGTTCCTTCCCCGGGCCTGGCTGGAGATGAATCAGCTGCTGCGCCCGAGTGCAGGACAGATGTGGGGCGGGGAGAGGGTGGGGGGCCGCCGGTTAGAGGGCCGCGGCGTTCTCGCGTTTGAAGGGTTGTTTGTTGCTGGGATTGGTGGCTCGTATCCGTTGGGGAACTGGGAGGAGGGAGGAGAGACGCAGGGAGGAGGAGCCGGGGGCCGGCCGACGCTGCGACTCCTTGGTGTGAGTGGCAGGAGCCTCGTCTGGAACCGGACGGTTACTGGGGAGACGCTTTGTTTGCTAACTTCGAAAGCTGCTTCGGCTGCCTCGGCCGCTTTCGAAGCCACTCAACAAAACACGCCTTCGGGTTGGCTTAACCCTCCCCCTGCCCGTTTACCGAAGCCCGAGACAAAAATGTTTCCTTCTGCGTGGTTATCCTTGGCCACGCGGTGGCTCTCATTAGGTACACAAAGGTATCTTTTTCTTCGTCTAAGTGAACTTGGCTAATTACTGCGATTCTCAGGCATCCGGGATGCAAACCCAGAGTTGAAGCGACTTTATAGTTAGAAAACAAACTTTACAGGGAAAGGGGGAGGGGCGGGGAGAATTAAAAGCCTCTTTCAAATTGCAAGGAGGAAAAAAGTCGAACTTTACACTCTCTTGCTGGAGGGCCGGCTTGATCCGGCCAATGCTCACCTTTTGCTCGAGCGAATCCTATCAAAAGCTGTTATTAAATCTGGCGAGTTGCACCTAAGAGGCACTCCGGCAGCATTCTGTGGGGTGGCTCTCCAGCAGATTCTCCCACCTCCACCCCCACCCAAGGCTGGTCCCAAACTTGTTTGGAGCTTTGGATTGTTGTTGCATTCTGGGAAGAAAGTGCCTGGAGTCTGCGTAACACAGGGAAGAAAAACAACCGGGAGAGTGGGCTCGAAAAACCAGCAATTGCTCAGGATATTTTTTGTTTATTTGCTTTTCTCAAGGTGGAAAAACAAGTTTCAATTCTGGCTCTGTCAGTCCCTTAATGTCCCAGGCAGGGCCTCTCGATTAAACCGATCTAATGACTTTTGAGTTTCCTTCAGTGCTAAAAGAAATGCTGTGGATTCGCTTTTGCTGCATTATATTTGCTGAATTCATATGAATGTTAAATTGGAAAATCATGTGAGTAGAAGTGAGAAGGTGCTTGGTGCTGGAGAAGGCTGCTGATACACATTTTTCACCATTATGTATTTTTTTCCCTCTAGGCACACATAGTTCCATTTGGTCTCATCTTCTGAAGCTGCCTCAAGGCCAAGAGAAGACACAAAGTTGTGTAAGTTACTTTTCACAGCCTGCAAACCCTTCCAAGGCAAAAACGCAACAAGAAACATAGAAAGGCAAATGAGCCAGGACAGTGTGTCCATACGTGCAGTTACACACACACACACACACACACACACACACACCCACCCCAGGTCTGTCAGGTGATCGGAGAACATTTATTTCATTCACCTACTGGACAACCATTGATTGAGCATGATTTCCTTCCAGCAAGAATGATGACTCACACAGTGGCTGGACCCCTTTTGCTTCTAGTCTCTGGGGTACAGGCACTATTCTAAAATACACAGACTGCAGGGCTCCAAACACTGCTCGGGGATTCCGTAATCGTCTTGTCACATCTCAGGTCAGAGGGTCTTGGGCTGCGTGAGGAGAGCCTGGCCATCGTTTTTCCAAGGGCCTGGTCTGAAACAGCCATCTTCTGGTGAGTTTATCCTGCCCATCAGGATTACCCTCCTCCTCTTAGTTGCATGAATAATGTAACTGGTGCTACTACTTTTGTTTGTGTTCACTTTCCTCCTGGCCTGCACTTCCTTTCCCAGGCTTTGCCCCTCTCTAGTCCAGTCCTCTTCACTCTCTACCTAGACGGGGTTTGGCATCCAGGGAACAGAGCAAGAAGATGATTAGTTGAGCACAGCCTTTCCCCTTTTATTCTCCATAGCGTGTATCTATATCGTGTTTAACTTATTTAAATTACCTCATTTCATACACAAACTGTAAGGTAGGTTATTTTTTCCCCCTGAAAATCAAGATAAATAACACATCAAATATAACAAAACTAAAAGATATAAAACCAAGTATTGGACACACATATTTGGCTTTAAATTAGGTGATCTCTGTCATTCTTTGGGGGCAGGTCCCTTGGATGTGGAAGGTGGTGGAGAGCAGGGACTAACCACAGATGATACACCAGGGCCTCCTGAACAGTGGGGCATGCTGTAAGATCTCCCTCTTCTCTGAGCTCTACCTGTAGTTTTACAAGATGCTGTCTTCCAACCTGCCTGCCTTTTGTACTCCCCACGCCTTCCCCATTTTTAAATTTAAAAAAAAAAAAAGCTCTTTTCCAAAATTCTAAAAGACAGCCATACCCAGTGAACCATGAAAGATCTCTTAATGACCCCCTTCACTCTCCATAGGGGCATATGTCTACTACAGACTAATATAAAGGACTTTTCATTGTTATTTGTTGGGTTGTTTTTTTTTAAGATTTTATTTATTTATTTGACAGAGATAGAGACAGCCAGCGAGAGAGGGAACACAAGCAGGGGGAGTGGGAGAGGAAGAAGCAGGCTCATAGCGGAGGAGCCTGATGTGGGGCTCGATCCCATAACGCCGGGATCACGCCCTGAGCCGAAGGCAGGCGCTTAACCGCTGTGCCACCCAGGCGCCCCTATTTGTTGTTTTCACATCGCCTGCGCCCAGGATGGACCCACACCACTTGCTGCAAGTCTGGCTCTTTTCATTAGTCAAAATTTGGCCTAAATGTCACCCCAGAGAAGGCTCTGTGACCTCCTGACCTAAATTCAGGTACCCCCGCCCCCACTGCCACCATCTAGCTCAGGGTTTCTCCACCGCAGCCCTGTTAACATTTGGGGCTGGCTAACTCTTTGTTTTGGGGGCTGTCCTGTGCATTGTTAAGCATCCCTGACTGCTAACCAATACTTGCCAGTATTACCCTCCCTACCAAGTTACGACAAATAAAAACATCTTTAGACGTTGCCAGAGGTCCTCCAGAGGGGATGGAAATGGCGGGGTGGTGGGGGGTGTGTGTGTGGGGAAACGGCAGGGATAACCCCTGGTTGAGAACCACGGGTCTAGCTCAACCCTTTATTTCTTCCATAGCCACAATTTTTAATTATTTTGCTTATTTGATTGTTAGCTTATTTTCCTTTGACTCCCCTACTAAAAGGTATGATCATTATTAAATCTTCATGCACTTAGCACAATGCCTCACACATCATAGATACTCGATAAATATTTATTAAAATAATGCATGTACATGAGACTGTCAGGGGGTGCACCTGGCTGGTGCAGTTGGTAGACTATGCGATGCCTGATCTTAGGGTCGTGAGTTCAAGCCTCACGTTGGGTATAGAGCTTACTTTAAAAAAGAGAGAGAAAGAAAGAAAAAAGAAAAGAAGATAAAATGAGAGCGTAAGAATCATTAATAAAAAGAATACAATCATTTGTTGAATACAGCATGCCAGGCAGTGTCCAAACACTTCCCTTGCTTAGTCTTATTTATTCCTGAAAACAACCCTAAGAAGTATTCCTTGTTACTACTACCCCATCTGACAAATGAAGTCGTCGGAGTCTGGGGAGGTTAAATAATTTGTCCTGTCACTCTGCCCCCTAGTCAGTGATCCACACCATAATGATATTCTGCGATTTGCTTTTTTCACTTGTGTAACAATTTGCTTAGTGATGAGTATTTAGTTTCTAGTTTGTAACTAAGCACAAAAAGATAGTCCAATTATATTTGAAATGCTTAACCATTGAGCGAAGGTGAGCCCACCATCCAAATCAAAGGAGTGCCTCCTGATTGTAAACTAGTGTGTCTCAGCAGAATATATAGATTTGGGGGGGCTTGAGTACATTTGTAGGGTCCCTGGGAAGTAGGAATGGCTGGGTCAGAGGTATGTGTGTTCAGAATTTTCATAGATCTTGCCAAATGGCCCTCTAAATCATCTTACCTATTTAAAAACCCACCAAAAGTATGTGAGAAATCCTCTTTCTCCTCGCCCTGGCTAATACTGCATGTTAACAATCAGTTTCATATTTGTCAATTACCTGGGCATGTAAATGGCACCTAATTTTTGTAAGGGTCACATTTCTTTGTTTGAGAAGGTATGCACATTTTAATATATTTATTGGCAATTTTTAATTCTTCTTTTTCCTGATTCATGACTTGTGCCAAATATTCTATTATATTGGTTGTTTTCATGTTCTTTTTTTAGAAGGGTAAGTTAGAAGCAGGCTACTTTTGCTCAGCTGACAAAGAGCTATTAATTCACAAACAGTGAATTAATATTGAAGGAACAAGGTTAGGTGAACCAATGATGAATGCAAGGGAGGCGCCGTGTCCATTTTTAAAAAATATGTATCATTTGGAATAAATACCATACTTACACAGTAAGAATAAGACTTTCAGAATACCATACCCATTTTTAACTTATTCCCTTTCTCCTCTTTCTGTCAAAGGGTTAATTCATTCGCGTGTTTCCATTTATCACCATTACCTCTTCCCAACACTGTGGAGGATCCATTTATAATAGCAATAAAATGATGAAATATCTAGGAATAAATTTAACAAGAAATATGTGCAAGTTTTATGAAGGAACTTTAAAACCCTACTGAGGGACATAAAGGAAGACTTAAGTAAAGGAAAAGATATAATTTCTTTCTAGCAAGATTCAATAGTGAAGGCATAAAGATGTTTATTTTCCCCAAATCAATCTTTAAATTGAAAGCAATTTCCATTAAAATACCAACAGGATTTTTAAAAAATTGCCACAGTTCATCAAAATTAAAGAGCTCACAATAGGCAGGGAAATTCTGAAAGAGTAGAGTTGGGGATGAAAAGAGGGCAGGGGAAGCCCCTCCAAGTATCAAAGTATATTCTTTTTTTAAAGATTTTATTTTTAAGTAATCTGTCCACCCAACGTGGGGCTCGAACGTCAAGGGTTGCATGCCCCACGGACTGAGCCAGCCAGGTGCCCCAAAGTATATTTAGAAGTTGATAATAATTAAAATGTAAAAGTTTTGTACTGAGAAAAAAGGAAGAGAAAAAGAACAATGAAACACATTAGAATATAAATAGAGATTTAGATTGTTCTTAAAGGTGTCATTTCAGATCAGGGATAAATTGAATTGGGACAATTGACTACTTTTAGTTAAAAAACAAAGCTGAATCTCAATCTCACTTCTTCAACAAAAATGAAATTCACCTGAATCAAAGATTAAAGTGTTGGGGGGCCTGACTGGCTCAGTCAATGGAGCATGTGACTCTTGATCTCGGGGCTGTGGGTTCGAGCCCCGTGTTGGCTGTGGAGATCACGTAAAAATAAAATCTTTTTAAAAATCAAATAAATAAGTAAATAAATAAATAAATAAAATAAAGACTAAAATGTTAAAGTAATTTAGAAAGGCACCTACGCACGGTCTAGAGCAGTGGCTCTCCAGGCCGAGTGTGTGTGGCAATTTTTCCTCCCAGGGGACATTTGACAGTGTCTGGAAACATTTTTGGTGAGCACAGCTGGAGAGGAGGGGGATGCTACTGGCATCTAGTGGATAGAATGGTCAGGGATGCCGCTAAGCGTTCTACTGTATCCAGATGGACCGCAACAACAGTAACCGGGCCCACGGGGCAAGTAGTGCCAATGTGGACACAACCTGTTCTGGAAGAAGACATAAATATGATCAAGAGACAATAAAAGATATAAACTTTTATAAACATTTTGTGTTTTCAAAGAACTTATGTTTGAGGAAAAACACCATAAATTTTCCAAAAGTAAAGAAAATGGGAAAAAAATACTTGCAGCATATTGGCAGGCATAAGACCGGTTTATCTCATTTATGAAGAACTCACACAGACCATAGGAAAGAACTCTGTATTTAAAAAGTTGGGCAAAGTCTGTAGATAGGCAGTTAACCAAAAAAAAAAAAAAAGGGGGGGAATCCAAATTAAAAAAAGCAAAACATGCAAACTTTATGTAGCAGTCGTTACAACGAAAAAGTAAATTAGACTGGTTAATAATATATATTGATAAGGTTAATAATATAGTGGTTAATAATATATATTGATAAGGTTTTTTTTAAGCGAGGTACAGAATCATTATCCCTTTTGTGTAAAATATTTTATGCCTATGTTTTTTGGAATGAAACTCAAGAAATATTAACTCTAGGAAGTATTCATAATGGCTACTTTCCAAGGAAGAAAAGGAAGTGAATAAGATACATGATAAAGGGGCTTTTACTTTTTTTCATCTTGTACTTTTTTGTACAAGCCCGAGAAAAGAGAGAGAGTTACAGAGGCAAGTACCCCATCATAGGCAGGTGCAGGGGGCCTCCGTCATTTTATTTTACCTTCGGTTACTCCTTCTTCTGTGCTCTTGCCTTATGTAGGTCTGAGTTTCTGACCTGTATTATTTTCCTTCTCTCTTAAGAACTTCTTTTAACATTTCTTGTAAGGTACTTCTACCATTGTCATTTTTAATGACTGAATAATAGTCCATTGCAACTGGGGATATAATTTATGTACCAGTCCCCATTTATTGGACATTGCGGTTTCATTCTGGTTTGAGTTAGAGGGGATTTTTAGATCCTATATAAAAATAAGCAGGGATCTAAAATTGGAGTTTGAAGTTGTATTTGGGGCCTTTAAGTCTGGCTTTGCAGTCCAGGAGCCATGGTTGGTTAATCATTAGCAAGTGTGAATAAGCCCCAGTGACACCCTAGGAGCTCATTATTCGTTGCCTTTTTCAGGACACAGTAACAAAGGCTGTCAAACCATTTACATTGTTGAATTGGATGACCAAGTCTGCAAAATTAGAAAGGTTAATCCCAATGCAGGTAATTTTTATAGAAAATTTGGCCGAGTATTCCAACATGTAAAAATAGGGCAAGATGCTTTCCCACAAAACAAATTCATACACGCTATCAATGTATGGGGGGAGTCCGCATGTCCCCTGAAAGGCATGGAACATTTAAGTAAAGCTTTTCTCTTCTCCCGGCATATTTGTAAAAGGGAACAATCTGTTATCTCCTGAAGTGTTTCAGCAGGCCTCCACAGGATGTCATGAAGAAGCCAAAACAACCCTCCCATATTACCTTAAAAGGCAGGAAAACACCATCAGGTCCAAGCTACTTGGACATACTTTATTTTTAAAACTTAGATATATTTTATTTTATTTTTCCAATCCGTTTTGGGAGGTGTCCTCAGCAACACATTTACAGAGTAGATGATCAGTGCTCCTCTTCAAGGGTGAAATAAATGTGTGAATCAGTCCTTATTTTTCTCTCCCCTTACACTTGGGCTTGGCAATAATCCACACCCATGTCTACTAGTCGCGAATAAAGTTTTTTCAAAGACCTTAAAAATAGCCAGGTGACCTCAGAAACAAAGAGTCTGTCATGCCTAGAATGTCTTTCTTTGTTTTGCTTTTTTACTTTTTATTACAGAAAAATTTAAATATCTAATATGGAGATTCTAGTATAGTGAATCCCCACACACCCATCCCCTAGATGCAACAGTTATCAGCCCAGGGCCACTCGGCTTCCTCAGGACCCTCACACACTCCCTTCTCTCCTGTATTATTTCCAAACAAATACCAGACATCATATCATTTCTGGATAAGTTCTTACAGATACTGTTCTGGCTGGTAACTCTTTCTTCCCTAGTCTAAGTGGTTTGTTTACTAATGGGGCCACGAAGAAGTCCCAGAATGATGCCCTATTGTAGTTTTCTTTCTAGCTATTTCTGTTGCTATGATGAAACATTTTCTTCTTGCCAGGGAGAACAGTTACATTTTATCTGTAGATGGCATTTGAAGGCTTTTAGTTCTCCCAGTCTCTTTTAGACCAATAACTGAGGTGAATTTTCTTTTTTGGACAATCTGTCTTGAAATAGTTATTTCCGTTTCTCCTATTTGAGCAGTCAGACCATGTGTCCTGACTTTTTTTGGATCAGGCAACATGTTCACCAAATCAGTATCTCACTTCGATATCTCTAGAACTACTGTTTTACTTTGCTGGCCCTAAAGAAACAAATTACTTTTTAAAAATTAATGGCTACAAATGTGTTTAAGGCCATTTATTTCCTCTCTGGGCATCTTGTGTTGAGACAAGAATAGGGAGATGGGGGAGGAAAGTCTAGAAAGGTTTGATACATCTAGTGTGGGCTTGCTTTCAGCCAGGACAGCCAGATGGGAACATGAAAACACACACAGGGTAGAAACATGACATTCTGACCATAAAGTCTGAAAAAAGTAGAATTTCAGATAGCTGAGCTGTTTTTACTTCCTCCCTCCCTTTCTCCTTTGCTTCCTTCCTTCTGTCTCTCTGTCTCATAATTCTTTTTTTTTTTTTTAAGACTTTATTTATTTATTTGATAGAGTGAGACAGCCAGCGAGAGAGGGAACACAAGCAGGGGGAGTGGGAGAGGAAGAAGCAGGCTCCCAGTGGAGGAGCCTGATGTGGGGCTCGATCCCAGAACGCCGGGATCACTCCCTGAGCCAAAGGCAGATGCTTAATGACTGAGCCACCCAGGCGCCCCGTCTCATAATTCTTGGACACATTATCTCTCTTTGGAAATCAGGAATCTGTGATTTGTTCTAACTATTTTGTACTTCACAAGAATCCCATTTAGTTTTATTTTATTTAGTTTTATTTATTTATTTTTAAATTTTAAGTTGGCCCCACACCCAATGTGGGTCTCGAACTCACAACCCTGAGATGAAGAGTCCCATGCTCTATGGACTAAGCCAGACAGGTGCCCCTTAGTTTTAAATGAAACAACCTTTTCAAAAAAGGGTCTAGAGTAAGGTTCACTTTGTTTTCATCTAATAAAATCATATGTTCATCTACCAGCTTCTTTATGGTTAAGAATATAGAAAAAGCCTACACAAACTTCTACTTCATCAGTCACTTGTCACTTCTTATTTGTCTGATTGCAAAGTGCATTTTCCAAAGGGATTAATGATTCTGTAAGCACAGGGCTTTGCCTTCTGTGGACATTTTGTTGAGCCTCCAAGAATTCTTGAGACCCTCCCCCCCCAAGTCTGAGATACAAGCCCTTCTTTGTAGCTTTGAAATCCAATTCACAGAATAAAGTCCCCGCTTTTCATACTAATGATATTGTTTAGGAAAAGTTTCCTTTTAACATACACTTGCTTTTCCCATTTCTCCAAAATATCTTATTTTGTAAATCGTAACTTGCATGAAAAATGCAAAAAGAACCCTCTAATCTCAGGGGAAAAAATAACACAAATTTAGTTTGTTGGACTACAAGCTGTGAAAAGAAGATTTAGCAAAGTTACTGTTAAGGAATCCTTATCTGGTAACGGGCGGTCTAAGCTAGGGAAAAAAACCTTACAATGCTGGAATGGGAAGTTGACATTCATTCCTCATCGATTAGCTGATTAGCTGTAGGATTAGAGGCCTCACCTCCACCCCCACCGCCTGCCACTCACACAGAGCTGTTGTCCCAGGTTTGGATTGTTCTCGAGAAATAAAGCTGAGAAAGTTTGGAGGACATTCAAGAGTTTGTATTCTTTCTTCCAGGTTACTGAAACTGAAGATTTATTTTCTTTTAGCTGGGGGCCTGTAGATCTGCACTCTAACCTTCATCCACTCCAGACACGATTTCAGTGTCCACGGAAACAAAACAAAAATAAAATTGTGTGCTTCTAGGATTCAGCTTTATCTGTTGTATCAAGTCTGTCGACATCAATAACGCCTATGTCCGAGTTGTGAGATTACGCTTTCCCTCTCTCTTGCAGGTTTTCTCTTCTTTTTTTAAAAAAGACTTTATTTATTTATTTATTTATTTATTTATTTATTTATTTATTTAAGAGAGCGTGGGAGCGCGAGCGCGCGTGCGCGGGAGCAGGGGGAGGGGCAGGCAGAGGGAGAGGGAGAAGCAGACTCCCCGATGAGCAAGGAGCCTAAAGCTGGACGGAAGGCGGACGATTACCGGACGGAGCCACCCAGGAGCCCTCTTGCAGGTTTTCTGCAGTGAGCTTGGACCGACTGACTTTTATCATCGTGGAAACCGGTAGGTGTTATTTTTTAAGTTAAAGAAAAGACCTTGGCCTCCGGTTCTAGGTGCAATGAGAGGTTCTGCGTGGGAAATGAAGTAGTGGTATTAAGTCACTTGGCACATACTGACAGATATTCTCGAGTGCTCACTGTGTGTGCCGTGTGAAGCTGGTTGGTGTGAAAATTAAGTAAGCAAAGAACAATAGATGAATGTGCCCGAGAGTTCAAAGGAGGAGAAAAGATGAGTCATTCAGTGATTTTCAAAAGCTGAAGAAAGTGAACGACTCACCAGTGTATATTTAAAGTCTTGAAAATGGGTGCACTCGTTTGGGGGATTTATTCTAAGGTTTGGTGGTCTAATTTGGCGGATACAGAAGACAGCTTCGTGGAAGGAAAACCTCAAAATATATATTGAGGTCAAACTGCTAGGCTAAGGTGAAGTGCGGGGCCTTATTCTGTAGGAAACAGTGAGTATTTGGCAACACGTTTGGAGGACGAAGTTTTCCATTTTCTCCAGAATGAATTAGAGGCAAAGAGTCCGCTTAAAGGGGTTTTCAAAAATTGAAGGCTTGGGGAAAAAATGGAAGGCCTGAAATGTCATTGTCGCTGTGGGAAGGAAAATGATCATTTTCACTTGGTACTCGAAGCTTCTAAAAAATAAGACAGGATTTCTGGCGCCTTGATATTTGATGCTCTCCAGGCACGTAGGACAAACACTTGAAGTATAGAAAACACTTTACCATTGTTGATACTATAAACAAATAATGAGTAACCTCGAGGGGATGGTGGGCCTACTTCCGGCCAGGCCGGAGCTAGAATTCAGACTGCAGAGACCCCCTGTTTTCACTTTGCTTTAATTTTCCTGGTCACACTGCAGAGCTCAAAGGGTGCAACAGGCAAAGGCTTGCAAAATGCTTGCTTTTTTTTTTTTTTTTAAAGATTTTATTTATTTATTCGACAGAGATAGAGACAGCCAGCGAGAGAGGGAACACAAGCAGGGGGAGTGGGAGAGGAAGAAGCAGGCTCATAGCTGAGGAGCCTGATGTGGGGCTCGATCCCGGATCGCCAGGATCACGCCCTGAGCCGAAGGCAGACGCCCAACCGCTGTGCCGCCCAGGCGCCCCAAAATGCTTGCTTTCTTGGTCACCGTCCTTGGGATGCCTGCAGACGGGCTGTAGGCTCATTACTGCAGTGACTGAGATGACTTCCGGAGCCAGCTCAGAACCATTATTTAAATAGGCTGTTTCTTACTGTGACTGGCAAGATGTTATGACATCTCGGGTCTGGAAGGAGGCTCTTCCTTAAACGCTTTGTTGAATGAATCTGCAGTTTGTAATCCATTCTGGGGAAGGAGCGCTGGTGTTGTGGGGTGAAACTATGAATCTGGGGCTATCGACCCTCATTTCCTTTTTTTGTATGTGTGGTAAATTATTATGGTACGTTTTTAAGTGTACAATTCCATGGCATTAAGTGCCTTCACCACCTTGGGCCACCATCACCAGAACTAGAACTTTTCTCAGGACCCTAAACTGAAAGTCTGTACCCACTGAACACTGACTCCCCGTTCCTCCCTCTCCCCAGCCCCTAGCAACCTGTTTTCTGCTTCCTGTCTCTATGACTTTACTCAGATAAGTGATATCATACAATATTTATGCTTTTGACGCTGGCTTACTCGACATAGCATAATGTCTTTAAGGTCCAGTCCATGTTAGAGCATGTGTCTGAATTTCCTTACTTTCTCATTTACTTTTGTTTTATGGTTTTTTATTTTAACATACTTTCAACTTTACAAAAAAAGTGGTAAGAATAGTACAAAGAACTCCCATATACTCTTCACCGCCCATATTCTTCATGTTTGGTTCATTATTTTACACACACACTCTCTCACACACACACACAACCATTTCCCACAGATATGTCCCTTTTTTCTTGAATAGGCTGAGAATAAGTTGCAGATATGTTGCCCCTTGGGCTCAAAATACGTCAGTGTTTATTTCCTAAGAAGAAGGACATCTCCTTACATAATACAATGATCAAAATTAGGAAACTAACAGGGCGCCTGGGTGGCTCAGTCAGCTGGGTGGCCAGCTCTTGGTTCTGTCTTCGGGTGTGATCTCGGGGTCTTGGGATCGAGCCCCACGTCAGGCTGTTCACTCAGCAGGGAATCTGCTTGAGGATTCTGCCCCTCCCTCCCGCTCAAGCTCTCTCTTTCTGTCCCTCTCTCAAATGAATAAATGGGTCTTTAAAAAAAATTAGGAAACTAACACTGATATAATGCTGTTACCCAAAATATGGACCAGATTCATATTTTGCTAGTTGTCAAATCATGTCAAATGTTTTTCATAAGAAAGCAGAAATTGGGCTAAGACCCAATCTGGAATCACACGTTGTATTTAGTCAGTGTATCTCTTCGGTCTCCTTTCATCTGGAACAGATGGTCTTTGTCGTTCATAACCTTGTCATATTTGAAGAGTAAAGGCCTGTTATTTTACAATGGCACACTCACGCTGGCATTGTCTCACGTTTCTTCATACTTAGATCACGACTGTGCATTTTTGACAGATATATCACAAAAGTGACATTATGCCCTCCTCAGTACATTGTATTAGGTGACACCTGATTTCAATGTTGACTTGTCCTTACTGGTAACATTAATTACTTGGTTAAGTTGGTGTCCAATTCCTTGTGATTCTAGCTTGAATTAAATATTACTATCGCATTTACCAATTTCTTTTTTTTTAAGGATTTTATTTATTCATTGGAGAGAGAGACAGAGAGAGCACAAGCGGGGGAGAGGCAGAGGGAGAAGGAGAAGCAGACTCCCTCCTGAGCTGGGAACCCAACGTGGGTCTTGATCTCAGGACCTGGAGATCAAGACCTGAGCAGAAGGCAGATGTTTAACCAACTGAGCCACCCAGGCACCCCCATATTTACCAATTTCTAGCACCATTTCTTTTGCATTTATTTGTTGGCATTCTACTACTGTTCTACTAAGAGCTTTTCCTTCCCTGTTTGTTTGTTTGCTTGTTTATTTATATCAGCATAGATTTGTGGAATCCTTCTATTCAGTGGGTTTTAACCAATCACTATTAATTATTTTGATGCTCGAATTGTCTCATATTTGGCCAGTGGGAGCTCCTCAAACTGATTCCCATATCCTTTTGACTTGACTCTGGCATTTTTTGAGGCCTTTTTATTTTCTGGTATGGAAAAATGTTCTGGACTCATACTGATTTTCCCTGTCCCAGCCCTGGAATCAGTTATTTCTCCAAGAAATGCTAGTTATTTTCAGTAGAGAAGGTATTTAGAAACCAATGCCTGGGCTCTAGGTGTGCTTATAACTACTGGAGTATCATTAATTTTAGGACCTATTAGAGGGGGCAGAGGTGGGTATGTGCACGCACACACACACACACACACACACACACACACACACCTGTATCCATATGCTGAAAACCATGAATTCAAGTTTCAGTCCAACAGCACAAGACTCATTTCGGTCTTCCCGGTTTTCATAGTTGTAACTCTCCTCTCTAACAGGGAGAAACCTGTGTCCCCTTGCTCTTAAGCAATTAGCACATGTTCAATTCTAGAATATATCAACCACACTTCTGCAAAGAATAAACCTGCTATTATAATTCAATATTTGTTTTTTGTCTTTAGTCTAGGTGTATGAGGTAAAAATACTACATTTAAAAGTTACTTAAGTTAGTCTTTACTTCACCCTCTTCAACGTGACTATTATTCTTTTGAAATACATTTAGGTTTATTTTAAAAATGTATATCCTATTTTATGGTTGCCTCACATCCTTTTGATTTTGTCATTATTTTTTGTATTTAAAACAGTAGCATGGGGGCGCCAGGGTGGCTCAGTTGGTTAGGTGTCTGCTTCTCCCTCTGCTGCTCCCCCTGCTCGTGCACTCTCTCTCTCTCTGTCAAAATAAATAAATAAAATCTTAAACAAACAAAACAAAACAAACAGTAGCATGGTTCCAAAGTCAGTATTAAGTGTCAGGTTTATAGAGAAGGGTCAGTCCTGTAGGTTCCTCCCACCATGTAGGTAACCCCTCTAGGTAACCAAAATTATTAGTTTCTTTCTTTCTTTTTTTTTTTTTAAGATTTTATTTATTTATTTGACGGAGAGAGCGAGAGAGCACAAGCAGAGGGAACAGCAGAGGGAGAGGGAGAAGCAGACTCCCTGCCAAGCAGGGAGCCCAACACGGGGCTTGATCCCAGGACCCCGGGAATGTGACCCAATCCAAAGGCAGTTGCCCAACCATCTGAGCCACCCGGGCACTCCCAAAATTATTAGTTTCTAGTGTTTTCTTCCCGTGTTTCTTTTTGCAAAAAAATAAGTAAATATATGTATATTTCTTTATTATGTGATAGTACACTATAGATTACCAGTTCTCAAACTTTTTAATCTCAGGGTCTCTTCACACTATCACAAAGTATTGAAGAAGCAAAGAGCTTTTGTTTATGTGGGTGATATCTATTGTATTTACTGCATTAGAAATTAAAACTGAGGGGCGCCCAGGTGGCTCAGTCGTTAAGCATCTGCCTTCAGCTCAGGGCGTGATCCCAGGGTTCTGGGACCGAGCCCCACATTGGGCTCCATGGTCTTCTGGGAGCCTGCTTCTTCCTCTCCCACTCACCCTGCTTGTGTTCCCTCTCTCATTGGCTGTCCCTCTCTCTGTCAAGTAAATAAATAAAATCTTTAAAAAAAAAAAAAGAAATTAAAACTGAGAAATCATAAAAACATTTATGTACTAGTTCAATTAAAATTAACAATAATAAGCTCCTAAAATGTAAACATATTTTTGTGAAAAATGACCCGACTTTCTCAAATAAAAAAAATAGAAGGAAGGTGGGGGCGCCTGGGTGGCACAGCGGTTAAGCGTCTGCCTTCGGCTCAGGGCGTGATCCTGGCGTTATGGGATCGAGCCCCACATCAGGCTCCTCCGCTATGAGCCTGCTTCTTCCTCTCCCACTCCCCCTGCTTGTGTTCCCTCTCTCGCTGGCTGTCTCTATCTCTGTCAAATAAATAAATAAAATCTTAAAAAAAAAAAAATAGAAGGAAGGTGGCATTGTTTTACAATTTTTTTGCAAATCTCTTTAATGTCTGCCTTAATAGAATGCAGCTGGATTCTCTTTCTGCTTCAAGTCATGTCCTGCAGTATATCGTGTTGGTAGAAGCGTGGAAAGAAAAGCTAGTCTCAAATAGACGTGTCTTTGGAAAAGGGAAGAGAATTTTAACAGTCTTTTCGGGTATTGTGCATGTTCTTAGATATTACTTTAAAACACAATAGTGATAGTTTCTTAAAAGTTAGTTGCAGTGTGGAATCCGAAGCCATATCAATGAACTTTTAAGAAGTCTATTACATTAACATCTATTGATCTGCTTTATACTTTGATAGTACTTTTTAACCATGCATGATTTTGTACCATCATGCTTTGGTCATTTAGAAAATTATGGTTCACTTAAGTACATGGATCTCGCAAATGTTGATATGTTGCATTGTACAGTATCAACAATTGTTTGATTTAATATCATCTCTGAACCCATCAGAAAAGTCTTACAGCTGCATCAGTAAGCTGAAAACCCCATGGTAGTGGATGAGACTTTTCCAAAATTCCAATTTTGACTTGAAAGTTTGAATTTTACCATTGGTAATATATACTATCAGTTGTTTTGCTTGAAGCAATAGGCTCACTTCAGTCATATCTGAGAAGAAAAAAAAAACTGTCAAATACCCATGTCTGAATAACAATAGTTTGTCAAGTAGAAATGGTGTTTCATGAAGAAGTGGCTAGTTCAGCTTGTAACTCAAACAACAGCAGAAATACTTTTCCTTGAGGTAACCATCATACTCTGTGTGCATCAGAAGTGACTCATGTATACGTCCCATTGAGTCACGGAATATTGAAAAGACATGTACTTAGGGCCAAGTTTCAGTAAAATTAATAATTTTTACTGCTTCATCAAGACGAAATTGTCTTCCCCCCCCCCCAGAGTATATTGCAGTAAAGTGTGCTTGTCACAAGCTTGATTTGTGGTGGCCCCAACAGTTTTACCCTCATTGTTTTTGCACCATCAGTGAAATGCCAACATAGTGAAAAAAGACAAATGATGGCTTAGTAAGCAGTACTATGAAAATAGTTTTGATTTCACAGAGAGTCTCAGGGACGCTCAGGTTGTGAAGCACATTTTGAGAACTGCCATAGATACTTTTTTTTTTTTTTACTTTCCTTTTTTCACTTAAGAAATATATTCTGGGAAATCACTCCACATCAGTTTATAGTGATCAACTTTACTTTTTTTTTTTTTTTTTTTTTAGTAGTTCCATAGTCCTCCATTGTATGGATGCACCAAGCTTCAGTTACTTTCTTATGTTTGGACATTTAGACTGCAATTACAAACAGTTTTGCAGTGAACAATCTAGTGCATATGTATTTTCACAGTATTGAAGATGTATCCTGAGGACAACTTCCTAGAAGTGCAATTGCTGTGTCAAAAATGAATATGTGTGGTTTTCTTAAATGTTGCCAGATTCCACTTCACAATGCAAAATTGCATTTCTACCAGCAACAAATAGGAGTTCCTGTTTCTTTATACCTTGCAACAAAGTATAATGCAAAAGACAGAAACATAAATTAATCATATATTAGACCCATAGGTTATCTATGAAGCTGACACCAACCTTTTCTGAGAACTTTATTCTCTAAAACCAGTCTGTGGGATGATTGGATTAAGTAGACCCTAGCCAAAGCTAGGCCAGATTCCCTATCCTGAGAACTCTGGAATTAGAAAGGAGGTCCCATTCTGTCTCTGTTAGGAAATGATGTAAAGGTGGGGCCAGTTCAGTTATATTGGGTCATATACCAACCAAAGTAGAGAAAATCTGCTCTGTAGAAGCAGAGATGAGAATAACCCCATTTCCTGACATTTTCTCTAATTCCTGTTTTAGATCCTGTAAGGGTTGGTTGAACTTCCAGCCCTTGGATTATAGTAGAGACTTGTTACATGTTATTACTCCCAGATATTCTTCGTATTATTACTGATTGATTATAATAAAAAGATTCAAAATTAAGAAAAAGAGTTACAGTGTAATGAGATATACTTGATCATAAACCTGCATTAATTAGGTTATAAGGTTTAGTTGCTTTAACAAAGACGCAAGTAAATAGGAAAGAACTTTATTTCTCTCTGCGTCAGTCTGAATATAAGCACTCCAAGGCTAGTACCGCAGCTCTGAAGTGCTGAGGGTTACATCCTTCTATTTTGTTGCTCTACCATGGCAACATTTCTTTTTCTTTTAAAGATAAATTTATTTATTTTAGAGAGCGCACGTGTGCAAGAGACCATGAGCAGTTGGAGGGGCAGAGTGAGAGGGACCAGAGAGAAGTCTCCAGCAGACTCCCCACTAAGCAAGGACCCCAACGCTCCTTGATCCCAGGACCCTGAGATCATGACCTGAACCAAAATTAAGAGTCGGACGCTGAACCACCTGAGCCACCCAGGCGCCCCTGTGGCTGCTCTCTTGTAATCTAAGATGCCTGCTTTAGCTCTTGCTACCTATCAACTTTTCAGACACTGGAGAGAGAAAGGAACAGGGCAGGCATGCTTATTTCTTTTAATAGCTTAATAAGAATATATGGTATATATGAATTGTCACATCCCATTAACTAGAACCAAGTCACATAGTCAAACCCAGCTGCTAAGGAGGTTGAGAAATAGAGCCTTTGGCTGAATGGCCATGTGCTAATCTAAAATTTGCTAATTCTATTGCTAGAGGAAGAGGGGAAAATGCATACAGTCCCACCTACAACCCACCCCCCCATCAGCCAATTCTACGTGCTCAGCCTTCTTCCTAATATAAAACATACTGTCCTCTGTTCAAGTGAAACAACACAAATTTCCATCTGACCACTGCATTCAGTTCAAAATCTAGGATCTCTGGGGCATACATTCCGCCATTAGGACACTCTGACTCTTTCACGTGAGCATCTTCTGAAAAACAAATTATCTGTCCTCCCCACCTCCACTCACCAAAAACAGCGGTGAATTAGGAATGGGATCATAAGAATCCTCTTTCAGAAGAGAGGGAAGGGAGGGAAACAGCAATCATTGAACTACAGCGATGGTGTAAGGCTTGCTAAGGCAAAAGGCTCCCTGCCTGGCAATAAAGTGTGTTTCCCCATTAGACCCCAGCTCTGCCAGGCAGTCTCCTTTCTTCATCACCCTCTGTGGCTTTTGGCTTTGTCCCTGGAAGGTTCTTCAATCAATTATCCTTCCTAGCCACATCTGAAGTGGTATTGAAGCATATGCTCCCGCATAGGTTCAGTTGTGGGGGCCCTGGGTATTGCTTTAGGGGTTGAAGAATTATAAGTTCTTGAAGGCCAGTCTTGTGGATTCTTTTTTTTTTTTTTTTTTAAGATTTTTATTTCTTTATTTGGGAGAGAGGGAGAGAGAGACAGAGACAGCAGGAGCAGGGAGGAGGAGGCAGAGGGAGAGGGAGAAGCAGACTCCCCGCTGAGCAAGGAGCCCAATGTGGGGCTCGATCCCAAGGACCCTGGGATCATGACCTGAGCTGAAGGCAGACACTTAACCAACTGTGCCACCCATGTGCCCCTCTTGTGGAGTCTTAATACATTTCTTGTATATTTCCTTCCATTCAACTCCTTGGTCAAGTAACCACAACCACACATGGTGTCTGGAAAACCTGAGGAACCTCCCCTTTACTCACTGGCTGGTACATGGCTCATATCCACACTCGGAATATCATGGATAACCTAATGCCATGTGAAGCAACTGGCTTAGGTTGGAAAGCAACCAAACTTTATTAATCTGGCTGGCTCCCATTGACTGGTAAAGAGCACTTGAGAAAGGTTTTACCAAGCATCCTTAGTAGAAATGTATTCCATTTCACTCTGCTTTCAAACCTGACTGACTCTTGCCTGGACTCATCCCTCTCATAGGACTTAGCTAAAGACAGAAAAGCAACAATATAATAAACATTCTGACTTTCCTCAAACACTTCTGCTAGAGCTATGAGCCTAGGCATGAGTACTGCCTCTCAAGATATTGCAGGACATAATTTGTCTTAAATTAAAATAGCTACTGCCACCTTCTTTTGTTCAGTGTTAACGTGGTATATCTCTTTACTTTTAATCTGTCTTTATATTTAATCTTGGAGACAACATATTGCTGGGTCTTGTTCTTTTTATCCACTCTGATAGTCTCTTTTAATTGGTATATTTAGATCATTCACACTTAAAGTGATTATTGATATACCCGGGTTAATATATGCCATATTTATGACTGTTTTTTATTTACTGTTCTTGTTCTTTGTTTTTGTGTGTGGATGGGTTTTTTTTGTTGTTGTTGTTGTTCTTTGTTTTGTTTTTTGGGTCTTCCACTCTTTTTCTGCCTTCTCCATTTTTAATTGAGCATTTTATATGATTCGATTTTTCTCTCCTCTCTTAGTGTATCAATTATTCTTCTTTAAAAGTTTTTGTTTTAGTCATTGCCTTAGAGTTTGCAATATACACTTACAACTAATTTAAGTCCACTTTTGAATAACATTATACCACTTCATAGGTAGTGCTATGTATATGTACCCTGTAAAGGATATCTCTAATTCCTCCCTCCCATCCATTATGATATTGTTGTCATACAATTTACTTATCCATAAGCTAGAATTGTACTATATATCATTACTGTTATTATTCTGAACTGTTATCTGTTAGATCAGTTAAGAATAAAAAAATTAAAAAGTTAAAATTTTTATTTTACCTTCATTTCTCAATGCTTCATTTCTCAGACTCTCTTTCTTTATGTAGATCAGATTTTCTGACCTTTATCATTTTCCTTCTCTCTAAAACACTTCTTTTAACATTTCTTACAAGGCAAGTCTTATAGAGAAAAATTCCCTCAATTTTTGCTTGTCTGAGAAAGTTTTTATTTCTCCTTCACTTTTTTTTCTTAAAGATTTTATTTATTTGTCAGAGAGACAGAGAAAGAGCACAAGCAGGGGGAGCAGAAGGCAGAGGGAGAAGCAGACTCCCTGCTGAGCAGGGAGCCCGATGTGGGGCTCGGTCCCAGGACCTGGGATCATGACCTGAGCTGAAAGCAGTTGCTTAACCAACTGAGCCACCCAGGCATCCCCTCTTCTTCACTGTTGAAAGATAATTTTATTGGATGCAGAATTCTGGGTTGCTGGCTTTTTCTTTCAATGCTCTATCTATCTATCTATCTATCTATCTATCTATCTATCTATCATCTATCATGTTCAGGTAGCCACTGTATGGTAGATCATTAGTTTTTGATGCAGTGTTCAGTGATTCATTAGTTGCGTATAACACTCAGTGCTTATCACAACACATGCCCTTCTTAATACCCATCACCCGGCTATCCCATCCCCCCACCCTCTTTCAATGCTTTATTTTACTCCACTCTCTTCTTGCTTGCATGGTTTTTTAAGAAAAGGCCAATGTAATTCTTATTCTTGTTCCTCTATAGATAAGGTGTTTTTTTTCTCCCCTTTCTGGTTTCTTTCAAGATTTGCCCCTTGTCTCAGATTTTCTTAAGTTTGAATATTATATGCCTATGTGTACATTTTTTGTTATTTATCCTGTGTGGTATTCTCTGAGCTTCCTGAATCTGTGGTTTTGTGTTTCATAAATTTTGGAAGTTTCTCAGCTATGATTATTTTAAGTCTTTCTTCTATTTTTTTTCCTTTCTTTTCCTTCAGGTATTGCAGTCGCTATATGTTACACCTTTAATAATTGTCCCACAGTACTTGGATATTCTGTTCTATCTTGTTCATTCATTTCTTCTTTTTGAGTTTCAGTTTGGGAAGTCTCTACTTACATATCTTCAAGCTCACTGATTCTTTTTTCATGTGTAGTCTGTTGATGAGCCCATCAAAGGCATTCTTCATTTCTGCCACAGGTTTTGATTTCTAACATTTCCTTTTGATTCTTAGAGTTTCCATCTCTCTGCTCTTATCACGCAGCTGTTCTTATGTTGTCTACCTTCTGCACTAGACTCCTTGACATATTATTCATGGTTATTTAAAATTCCTGGTCTGATAATTCCAAAATCTCTGCCAAATCTAGTAGCCCCATTTAAAAAAAGTAAAAGTAAAAAGAAATGGGTAATACTTTTTTTGAGGGAGGAGAGGCAGAGGGAAAGGGAGAGAGATTCTCAAGCAAGCTCCACACCCAGTGCGCAGAGCCTGACTCAGGGCTTGATCCCACGACCCTGAGATCCTGACCTGAGCCGAAATCAAGAGTGGGATGCTTAACTGACCGAGCCACCCAGGCACCCCTAAAATTAACTTTAATAATATATTTTTACTTGAGGCACCTGAGTGGCTCAGTCAGTTGGCCAAATGTGGCTGGTGGCTACCATGTTGGATAGCTCAGATATAAGAATTCTCTGTTTCTGATTCTTGCGATCTGAAACCACAGATTCTGTGATGAGATTTTTAAAAATTATGGTAAAAAACATATAACACAAACCATGTGTTTTTTATACTTAAAATCTTAACCATTTTAAGTATATAGGTCAGTGGTGTTAAGTATACTAACATTGTGCAACCAGTCTCCAGACCTCTTTTCACGTTGCAAAACTGAAACTTTGTACCCATTAAACAACAACTCCCCATTTCCCTCTTCCCCCGACCCCTGGTAACCACCATTCTACTTCCTGTTTCTATGAATTTGTCTACTTTAGATACCTCATATAAATGGAGTCATACAGTTTGTGTCTCAGAAGTGGGATTGCTCGATCATATGGTGTTCTATTTTTATTAATTTTTTGAGGAACCGCCATACTGTTTCCCATAGCAGCTGCATTTCAACTAACAGCACACAAAGGTTCCAATGTCTCCATATCCTTACCAATACTTTAATTTTCTGTTTTGTTCTGTTTTTTAATTTTTAATATTAGCCATCCTACTATCAGTGGGTAGAATGTGGTATGAGGTGATATCTCATTGTGATTTCGATTTGCATTCTTATTTATTTTTTTCTTTTTTAGGTAGGTTCCATGCCCAATGTGGGGCTTGAATTCATGACACTGAGGTTGTGAGTCACCTGCTCTGCCAACTGAGCCAGCTAGGTGTCCTTGTATTCTCTAATGATTAGTGGTGTTAAGCAACTTTTCATATCTTTGCGGGTTGTTTACATATTATCTTTAGAGAAATGTCTATTCTAGTCATTTGCGCATTTTTTAATAGAGTTTTTTTGGTGGTGTTGAGTTGGAGACTTCTTTTTATATGCAGCGAATACAATCAGATGCATTTAGGATGGTCTCAGGTGGAACTTGGAAGTCATTACGTGGATTAGTTGTTTTACACGTTGTATTTAGCAACACATAAGATCGACATAAAGGAAAAAGGATCAAAGAAAGGATACAAACAAACCAACAGAAAAAAACAAAGTAGAAAGCACTCTTCTGACCTAAGACAAACATGGCCTTCCATGTGGCACATGACTTGCAGTTCTGTTTGCCAAAGGTCAATGAAGAGATAATTAAGCTCAATAAGGCCCAGAGATCTGTGGAATGGGGAACCAACTAAAGCAGAAGTACAATCTGGTCACCATTTTCATCAATATTTCCCTAAAGCACTTTAAGTATTTAAGACATCTGGAATACATTTTGTTATCCTAATTTTTTTTTTCCAAATGGTTATCCAGTTCTCCACATCACCGATTGAATAATTCATTCTGTCAGTCCATCCTAATTTGAAAAGCTACCTTTTTTTTTTAATATGCTTAAATCTTAAGTGAATTTGAGTCTGTTTCTGGTTTACATGGTCTACTCCATTATTTTATTTATTCTCGTACCACAGTATTACAGTATTTTAACTATTGTAGCTTTATAGTATCTGGGGGAAGGGTCTATTACTTGATTCCCACTATTCGTTCTTCCTTCATTATAGGAAGAGTTCCTCACCCTGAATTTTAGCTGAACATGTCTCTGTGGCTGGGAGCTCTAGATCACAGCCTGCCTCGCAGATTGGTGTGGTCATGTGACCAGGGTGAAGCCCATAGTGAATGGAAACGAAGTGTGCAGCTTCCAGGTCACCTCCTTATAGACAGATCTACTTGTCCTGGACTCTCCTTTGGGCTAGAATATGGATGTGGAGGTTAGCCAGCTTCTACCCAGTGGAAAGGATATAAACCCAGTAAGAGCAGCACAAGGTGAAGGAAATCTTCTAGCTCCTGAATAACTGTGGAATACAGCTTCACCATTAACACTGAACCACTCAGCTCGAGACAGTCTGGGGAGATTTAAGAACCCTTCTATCTTAGGTGAGCCCTAGAGTTTGTGTCTCTTTGCCAAAACCTAATTAACAAACGGCTGTTAAGAGTAACTTTTTGTCCTCTTCCAAATGTAATGTGTGTCAATTGTAGAAAATTCAGAATTCAGTGAGCAAAAAGAAGAAATACACCATATTTCTTCATAATTACACAATGACACAATTATTACAAAATTGAATATTGGGTATATATTTCTGTTTTCTGTGGTGATTTCTATAGTGATTTATAAATATACAAATAGACGATAGATATTTATAGTCATATAGAGAAACGAATATATCCTTATATAACAAAGACGGGATTATACTCCATATGTGGAGTTGCGATATACTTTTTGCACCTAACTGTATATTGTGAACTCTCCCATGTTATGAAATATTCCTCTGGATGTAGTATAATTTATTTAACAAACCATTCATTGTTGGACATCTAGAGTCTACAAATTTTTAACCATCATAAATAATATTGAAATAAAGACTTGTATAGAAGTATATTTGTGTTCATCCATGATGACTTGGGATAAATTCCAGCAAGTGAGATTTCTTGGTCAAGGAATATGTAAAATTCTATGATTTTTTTTTTTTTTTTTTACATGGACTGTCATGTTGCCCTTTAAAAAGAATATGGAAGTGTAGAGTAGAAGAGTATCACTTCTCCTTAGTCTTTCTGACATTAGGTATGGTGAGTTTTTAATTAACAAAACGATCTTACTAATTCCTCTTTTTTGTTGTTGTCTTCAAAGATATTTTAAAGGGAAGTTGGGAGAGACTTCCATGGTGTATGTTGGAAAAAGGAAACTGTGGGCTTACATAAGAATGGGGTCTTGAGGCCTAAAGAAGACACAGAGATAGAACACCTCTTTATTTAGTTTCATTGGTAGAGCCAAGAGACCATTACTGGAAGCAGTGTCACGAGAAAGTTCCAAGTAAGATCCAGGGTAAACAGGACCACCAGTCCAACCGGGGCTAGACTTGGACATAAAGCTTGGCTACAAAGCCAGGAAACTTGGGGGAGACGGTACAGGAAGAAGTCTGAAGCATGAGGATCATGCTAGAGTGACATGGAACATGCGAGAGTAGTTCCTGAATCAGTAGCGTGGTTGAGAGCATCAGTTCTAGACTCAGACTGTCTGGTGCACAGTCAGTGCCAGGGAGTCTTGTTCCACGCAGGGTATGAGGCTTCAGCAACACTTAAGAGATGATCATTATTTAACATTTTACTATAATTCTGACCAGTTCAGGGCAGCATGAAACAAAAACAGGAGACAGAACTCTTGGAAAGGAGTAGACAAAATGCTTATTTCGTATAAATATGATCGTGCTTTTAGAAAACCTAAGGGAATGAATTAAGTGCTCAGTAATGAACTGAGTGACCCTGGGCGTGTTACTTCATCTCACTGAACTTCAGTTTTTTCATTTATAAATTAGGACAATAGTGTCAAATAACTATCGGGTTACTGTGAACACTCAACAGGAAAATACATGTAAACACACAGCATAGTGCCTGCCATTTGGCAACTGTTCGAAACTGGTATAATTTTATCATTTATTATTGCCGTGTTATGGCAACCGTAGAACAAATTTTTAGGAGGATAGTAACCTTCCTGTATAGCATCTATAAACAGCTAAAATATGGAGAGAAGTCTCTTTTATAGTAGGAAAAAAAAAACCTTATAGAATTCCTAACAAAAAATACACTAAACTCTATGAAGAAAACCTCAAAATGTACTCAGAGAAAAATACTAATTTGAGTAAGTGAATGAAACTACCTGAATGAGAAGGTTCATTACTCTAACAATCGGTTTTAACAAAATTCCAGTCAAATCTCAATTCAAATTTTGGGGCAGAATTTTGCTTAATGATCCTAAACTTATCTCATTGTTAAAACGAGTAGTGAACAAAATGAGCTTTGGACAGAAATTCGCGGACTTGACTGCATTAAGAGCCAGGTCTTGAAGAATAAAAATGTTTACCCGCCACATTTTTCTTTCTCTCTCCCTTTTTTTTTTTTTTTTTAAAGATTTTGTTTTTAAGTAATCTCTATACCCAAAGTGGGGCTGGAACTTACAACCCTGAGATCAAGAGTCGCATGCTCTATGGACTGAGCCAGCCAGGCAGCCCCACATTTTTTCTCTTTCAACATGAAAATAGTTATATTGATTCCATGAAAAAAATATTTCTTACTCTTTCTACTCTATTAAAGAATGCCAATGAGAAAGCAAGCATTTCTTGTTAGTCACTACCCTATTACTATCTGGGGGTACTGAAGAATTAGCGATCTTTTATCCCTGTGTTTCTGAGTTCACCAGGTGACAATACCATCTCTTTTTCACACTCAAAAAAACCTCGCGAGGTAGGTTTTATTTATTATCTGCTCTACTTTTTTTTTTTTAAGATTTTATTTATTTATTTGAGAGAGAGAGTGAGAGTGCACAAACAGGGGGAGTGGTAGAGGGAGAGGAAGAAGCAGACTCCCCACCCAGCAGGAAGTCCCACACCGGCTGGATCCCAGGACCCTTAGGTCATGACCTGAGCCGAAGGCAGGTGCTTAACCGACAAAGCCACCCAGGCGCCCCTATCAGCTCTCCTTTATAGAGGGAAAACAGATACTTACCCAATAAAGCTTGACAAAGCCAAAGAGTGAGTCAGTGGCAAAGGCCAGAATTAGTCCACTCGATTGACTGTAACATTCCCTGCGAATCTAATGAGGCAGATCCTGTGCCAAGTATTAGGGACGCAGACCTCGCATACCTGGGTCCTTCCTGGCCCGGGTTCCTCCTACCTCTGCTGGTAAGGGCAGGGAGAACCCCGTGCAACGACCTGAGCACCTAGCTCCCTCGGTGAAGGGCAGTCTCTTTCACCAGGTCCTGGCCTTTCCCAGCTGAGGCAAATCGTTGTTGTCCTAGAGACTTCTTTCCCCCCTTGTAACAGATAAAATGTTTTTGAACGATTCCTGGCCTGTGTTTCCTCACGATAAGCTGGTTTCTGTTTCCTGAACCCTTTCCACTGTGGGAGCAAGGGCAGGAGTCGCCTCCGGAAGAAAGAGGATATGATGAAGGGGAATGTTCTGTCAGACAGGAAGGGGAGGGGCAAAGTCGGCCCTTCTTCCTAGGGTCATTGCAGACCAGAGAGGAGCTGAAGGTATGAGACTGTGGGGTTACGTGTGTTCCAATGTTCTTTTTGGGGTCTGAGACAAACTATGGTTGGGACAGAGGAGAATGCGATATGGGTACCCAAGCTGCTGTTGATTCTCAAGAAGTGGTACCAGACCCAGACGCTCCCGCAAGTGGGTATCATGGTTTGGGGAAGACGCAGAAGTGGTTGACTTGAGGACTGGGAGCCCTGCGGGTCCCAAAGGGGCAAGAGTGGGAGGACCTGGCAGCAGAGGCTTGGGCGGACCCACTGGGCAGGGGCTCGGTTGGAGGGTGAGGTGTAGCTCCAGGAGGTTGACTGTAGCAGAGAGAGCCCGGTGGGCACTTGACCAAGCCCTAAACTTCTCTAGCAGCAAACTTCACCAAGCACACGTGGGACATGACCCCTGAGGCCAGCAGAGGCCTGGACACTGCCCCATCCAAGTACCTTTTATCTGAAAGACATCAATAAGATACATAAGTCCTGCCCATTTTCCCAAATCAAAGAAGAAAAGGTGGATGAGACAACATTTACGAGATAGAGTATTTTATCTGAAGACTTTTAGTCAACCAAATAAAGATTTTGATCAGCCCTCATGGGAAGCTGAACTTCGGACCAGTTGCTTACACTGAAACAAACCTGCATACATGGGAAGAAAGGGAAATAATATAAAGAAACAACATCGAGCTTTCCTCTTGCTACCTGAGAAGTGGAGAGGGTGGAGCGGGAGAGGGAAGGCTGCTCGCAAATGAGCGAAGGGAACAAACTTGAAGTTGTTTTTGCACATCTGAGTTGTATAATTTTACAATCTCGCTGCATTCTGTTTCCTCCCTGTTGTAGGAACTGAGAGGCTGCATTTAAAATAAAGTGGGCCTTTGGGAGCCATGGATTTCAGGATGATTATCACTATCTCTAGAGAAATTAATTACAGGAAAATAGCAGTTACCACTGTGGGTATGTATAGGTTTCTTCTGTGTATGCAATTTAATGCAAATTGCGGGGGGAAGGGGGCACCTGGGTGGCTCAGTTGTTGAGCATCCGATTTTTTTATCCCAGCTCCGGTCTTGATCTGAGGGTCGTGAGTTCAAGGTCCACGCTGGGCTTAGAGACTATTTAAAAACAAATTGAGGGGGAAAGAGGGCTCAAAAGGAAAAAAATAACTAAATAAAGCTACTGAGTCAGGATAATTGACCATAGCTTTCCTGGCCAATCTCTAAAAATATGTCTGGGTCATCCTCCATCAATACTTAACCAAATTAAATGAACTCTTATGAGACTGCATTCTTCTCTATTCTAGATAATAAGCCTTTGTGTTTTTATAATAGTCTAGAATTTACCTTTTCTATCTGATGCAAAAAGTTAATCTTGTGACATAGGAGGAGACATAGTATTATCTTCATTTTGCAAGTCAGGAAATGTCCCTTAGCATTGAGATTTCAAGTTGAATATTCCATAACTTGGGACAGCATCCCCGTGTTTGCCCCACACCTTTACATTTTGTGTCTCCTGTCAAGTATTACGCCAGTGCCCATGGAACACAGCCACAAGTTGGGGTTACATGGGCCTAAAATTCTAACCCAACTCCAGACCCTGAGAGTCAGTTTGGAGGAAGCCTGTGTGCGCTGCTTTGACCTTATAAAACTGATGAGAGCAAAGGGGAAAGAAACCTATCATAAAGCACATAGACGTAGAAGCTTCTTTTGTATCCCAGATGTGGCTTCTTCCACAGAGCAAGCTGCGATGCAGTATTGATTGGACAGAACCTCCACTTCAGCGATGTCCGTCTCAAGTGGCTCCACGTGATTTCTGCACTGCAAAATAAAGCCAAACTCTGGAAACAAAAAAAGCAAAACAAAACAAAAGTCATAGGATTGCTTCTGGTTGCAGAGCCATCAAGTAGATGAGAGAAATAATGTGCACACCCAGGCCTTCTGATCGCTAGTCCAGTGTTTGTGTCACAGCGCCAGTGATTTCTAGGGACTTATTCCTGGAACCTTCTTCCTCCCAAAACAGAAGACAGGATAGGATCAGCTCCTCTGGTTCGCGTGGGAATGAGCTGGAAACCAGAGTCGTGGCCGCTCCTTCCCACTCGCTGGAGCGCCTCCACGGAGGTGTCTCGGCAGCACCCCGGGACGCCACTGCAAACAGTCTGAAAACCGCTGTCCTGCAGCACGCTACTGCCAAACCGCTTCAGCCTCCCCCATTTCCAGCCGTAATTACGTGGTGTTGAGAACAGAGAGCCTGACGTCAACTTGTGAGACAAGTAATTTGGGGCACAGAGTAAATCACAGAAATGACGGTACGGTGAGAAGAAACATGTCAACTGAACTTAAAGAGAGGCGTGGTTTAATTGCCCCTCATACAATATGCCATCCTCACTGTCGGCTCGAGTGCTTTGGGACCATGGACTGTTGAAATACTGTGACTTTCCATGATGCAAACGTTGAGCCGCCCCATCAGGACTGAGACTAATGAGGACGAGTGTCCTAGTGCAAACATCCGTTCCCCACTACGGCCGTGTGCCCACATCTGAATGGGAAAGCGGGGCTGGTCAAGAGAGGAAATTCTACCAAAGGTGACAGCAGCAGGACTGCCAGCGGACCACTCCGCTGGTTCTCAGTCTGGCCACAGGCGGACTCCGTACAGCGGTCCAGAGACTGTGCCCGTGAGGAGGGGGCCTTTCCTCAGCAACTCTGTCCCAATCCAGCCATTTTGAAAGCTGCCTCACAAGAAGGGAGAGACTTGGGGCTCTGCACATATCCTGGTGACCCCGCTTTTCAGAGGAACTCTTTGTAGGAGGACTCTTTCCCGCCTAGTGTACACCACGTCTGTAAACATAATTTTTAAGGTTTTCATCTTTGGAATACATTCCATAAGTTAAAAAAAAAAAAAAAGAATTGATTGTAGAGAAGGGTTAATAACAAAAAGGAGGCCCCGCTCCCAAGAAGGAAAGTTATTTTTAACTATTCTAGTCTCTTCTGTGTTTGTTCTTACGGTGATTGCCTCATGTCTTTAAATAATATGCTAGCACTGCTATTTCTTGATGTAGTATTTTCTGAAATTATCTGTTGATTCCCTACTATGAAAGATGAAGATTTAGCTTGGCTCTACCTCTTCCCCAGCCTCTTTCCTGGTAGATTTGTGGGTTTTATTTTTTAAGTTTTATTTTAATTCCAGTTAACATACAGTGTTATATTAGTGTCAGATGTAGAATATGGTGATCAGACAGTTCTGTCCATCACCTGGCGCTCATCACAAGTCACTCCTTAACCCCCATCACCTGTTTCACCCTCCCCCTGTAGCCCTCCGCTCTGGTAACCATCAGTTTGTTCTCTATAATTAAGAGTCTGTTTCTGAGCTTGTCTCTCTTTCTCTATTTATTTGTTTCTTTTCTTTTTAAAGATTTTATTTATTTGAGAGAGAGAGTGAGAGAGAAAAGGAGGGAGCAGGGGGAAGCACAGTGGAGAGGGAGAAGCAGACTCCCCATTGAGCAGGGAGCCCTATGTGGGACTCAATCCCAAGACTCTGAGATCATGACCTGAGCTGAAGGCAGATGCTAAATCAACTGAGCCACCCAGGTGCCCATTTGTTTTGTTTCTATTCTTTTTTCTTTTTTTTTTTAAGATTATTTATTTATTTATTTGACGGAGAGAGAGACAGCCAGCGAGAGAGGGAACACAGCCAGGGGGAGTGGGAGAGGAAGAAGCAGGCTCCCAGTGGAAGAGCCTGATGTGGGGCTCGATCCCAGCACCCTGGGATCACGCCCTGAGCCGAAGGCAGACGCTTAACGACTGAGCCACCCAGGCGCCCTCCATTTGTTTTGTTTCTTAAATTCCACATGAGGGCACCTGGGTGGCTCAGTCTGATGACGTCTGCCTTCATGATTCCAGAGTCCTGGGATCGAGTCCTGCATCGGGCTCCCTGTTCAGTGGGGAGTCTGCTTCTCTGCCCTTCCCCTGGCACGTGCTCGCTCACTCGCTCTCTTTCCCAAATAAATAAAATATTTATTAAAACAATTCCACATATGACTGAAAGCATATGGTATTTCTCTTTCTCTGATGGACTTATTTTACTTAGCATAAAACACTCGAGCTCCATCTATGTTGTTGTAAATGGCAAGATTTCATTCTTTTAAAAAGATTTTATTTATTTATTTTGCAGATAGAGTAAGAGCGAGTAGGGGGAGGGGCAGAGGGAGAGAGAAAATCTCAAGCAGATTCTTCACTGAGAGTGGTGCCCAAAGTGGGGCTCAATCTCAAGGCCCTGAGGTCATGACCTGAGCCAAAATCATGAGTTGGACACTTAACCAGACTCAGCCACTAGGTGCCCCAACTTCATTCTTTTTTCTTTTTTAATGACTGAATAATATTCCATTGTACATATAATCCACGTCTTTATCCATTCATCAGTCCATGGGCACTCGGGCTGCTTCCAATTTGTGTCCTTATTTTGAGTTCCTCTCTTGGTTACAGTTATAATTTTAAATGAGCACCTTCATTTCTTGTTCTGTCAGCTATTGACTTTATCTCTCTTCTCTCCATTTTCTTTCAGCTCTCCACTTGATTTCCATCACTCAGTCTGTCATCTGTACTTTCATAGTGGCCATGACCTTTACATTCTGCTCTGAAACTAAAGTTGACCCTTGAACAGTACAGGTTTGAACCGTGCGGGTCCACTTATATGTGGATTTTTTTCAGTAAATACAATACAGTATATAAGTGTATTTTCTTTTCCTTATTTTATTAACATTTTCTTTTCTGTAGCTTGATTGTAAGAATACAGTATATCATACATATAAGTTACAAAATATTAGCAATCCACTGTTTATGTTATCGGTAAAGTTTCCAGGCAACAGTAGGCTATTAGTAGTTAAATTCTGGGGGAATCAACAGTTATACAGGGATTTTTTTAATACAGGGATTTTTGACTGCATGGGGGTTTGCACCCCTAACCCTCATGTTGTTCAAGACTCAGCTATGTAAGTGAATCTTTAGATTAATTCTAAGAGTTGAAAATCAGTTAACAGCATTTATTATATTATAACAATGGCACATGCTATTTGTTGCCTGCCTAGCATCCATCCCAACCTCACTTAACAGAATCTAACAAGACCCCGAGTTCTTCAAGTGTCTACCCTCATCACCTAGCCAAAATTTTCAGGAGAAGTCAGCTCTATTTTCAGCCAGACAAAAGATCCCACATGGGCTGTTTAGTGTTTCTTAAACTTGGGTATGCGTCAGAATGACCTAGAAGGCTTGTCAAAGCTCAGACTGCTGAGCTACATTCACAGATATTCTGACACCATAGATCTGAGTGAGGCTGAAGAATTTGCATTTCCAGCAAGCTTCTTTTTTTTTTTTTTTTAAGATTTCATTTATTTGAGAGACACGGCAAGAGAGGGAACACAGCAAGAGAGGGAACACAAGCAGGGGAATGGGAGAGGGAGAAGCCGGCTTCCCTCTGAGCAGGGAGCCTGATGCAGGGCTCGATCCCAGGACCCTGAGATCATGACCCGAGCCGAAGGCGGACGCCACCCAGGCACCCCTCCAGCAAGCTTCTAGGTTCTGGATGCTGCTTCTGCTACTTTGGGCACCATTCTTTGAGACTCCCTGGTCTACGGGAGGCATGGCCATTGCAGTAACTAGGTTATTGCTCTGGCTTTTTAATAGCGATCAGAATAAATGGACAGTTTACTTCCCTATCACATAAAATTCAAAACGAGGAGAAATATAAGAGGGTTAGCTTCATGACAATGCCTTGGGTCCCAGGTTTCCTTCTCTCTGTTGCTTTCTCATCTCCTTAGGAATTGCCCTCATCTTCATGTTTGAAGCTCACTCACTACCACCAAACCGTCATGCTAGCAAAAGGGAAAACATGAAGCAGTGGAGAGCATATAAATTCTTTTCCTTTTTTTTTAGGATTTTATTTTTTAAAGATTTTATTTATTTTTGCGCAAGCGCTTGAGAGAGATAGAGAGCATGGGGCGGGTAGGGGCAGAGGGAGAAGCAGACTCCCCGCTGAGCAGAGAGCCCGATGTGGGGCTCCATCCCAGGACCCTGGGATCATGACGTGAACCCAAGGCAGCCGCTTAATGACTGAGCTACCCACGCACCCTAAGATTTTATTTTTAAATAATCTCTACACTTAATGTGGGACTTGAACTCACAACCCTGAGATCAAGAGTCACATTCTGTATTGACTGAGTCAGCTAGGCACTTCTTTTAAAGGAATAACACAGAAATTTTTTTAAAAAGGGGGATAACCCAGAAATTGCCCACAACATCTCCAATCACATCCTATTGGCCAGGATTTAGTCACGTGGCTACACCTAGGAGCCAGGAAAGCTGGGAAAGGTAGTTCTTAGCTTGTCGATTATATGTCCAGATAAAATTCAGGGTAGTTCTGTCACAGACAGGAAGGAAGTAAGAGAAGGCTGTCAAGTGGCAATTAATAGTCTCTGTAGCAGTGGTTCCATTCTCCTTTCCAACAATTGTTTAAAGGAACGCATGACACACCTTTAGCCAATGAGACAGGAAAGGATGTCTGCTAAGGGTTTCCGGGAAAGTTTTCCTCTTTCCAGCAGAGGCATAGTATCTTCTCTGGGGTTCTATCACATTGAATATGAACCTTAAAAAAGAGCAGTGGGAAGGCGCCTGGCTGGCTTGGTCAGAAGACCATTAGACTCTTGATCTCAGGGTTGTAGGTTCCAGCCCCACGTTGGGTGTAGAGATTACATAAAAATAAAATCTTCTAAAAAAAGAGAGAGAACAGGGGGTTTCTTGCTACTAGGAGAAGAGCTAGCTTTTGGACACACCTTACTAAGTAAAGCTGGCAGAGAGAAAGTTGGAAAGAACTTATGTGCTCGATGAAGACCCAGAACCACTGAGTTAACCAGCAACCCTGAAGCTTCCCTGCCTATAGTGCCCTTGTTATGTCAGATAATAAATTCCTTATTCTTCAAGCCACATTGGTTTCCCTGTAGCTTGCAGCCAAATCATTCAAATGAATAAAGTGGTTTTCTAATTGTTTTTCTTTCTTTTTATTTTTGCACGGTAGGCCTCTTTCTATTAGCCAAAAATCTCAAAGTTAGTATGAGATACTCAGCCCCTTCCCTTTTTTCCCCCAGATAATTTCCTGCTAGCCTCTTGCTTGCTGGCCAGGTCTGCTACACAGCTGTCACCCTGAGACTTCCCGTAATTACTTTCCTCTTTGGAAACCACCGTTTCCTGCATGCCAGTGCTTTTCCTTGGTTGATGCCTTTGTCTTGCTGAGGCGTACTGCCAAGTAGCTTCCTAAGGAAAGGTATGTGGGAAGTGAATTTTCTGAGTCCTTGTGCGTTGGGATCTGTAGGCAGATTGGCTTCCTTCTCAGGTATGGCCCTCTCCATGCATCCTTCAGGCTGGAATTGCCTCCACTGTGTTTTTTCCTCTCCTTACCACTTTCTTCTTTGTCTCCTGGAAATTTACTGAAAGATTTAGATCACTGATGGCCCTTTCCTCGTGTCTCTTGATTGCTCCTCAATTATACCTCTTTATTTCTTTATTGTCATTTTAATGAGGTCTTAGGAAGAAGATCACATAAATATGTCATTCCTCCATCTTGAACCAGAAGTTTTATCCCCTTTTAATAAGACTAATAAATAATTCAGACTTTGAAACTGAGTCATTAGATTGGATACTCCACATTTCAGTACTCTGTGAAAGAACATCATCTTACTGTTTCTCAAAAAACAATTTTTTTAAGCACATTCAAAATAAAATTAAATGAGCAAACTGTATTTGCCTGGGAATTTTCACCCACTCACTTTCCTGAATGTTCTTCAAATTACAATCAGGAATTAGGGTTTCTATTGTCTACTTTCCATTAGTTATGAGGAAAAAAACCTTTTTTTTATCATTAATGCCAGAAGTGTGACTGAGCGTCCAGGCCAGTAGAAATTTACAGTTCCAAAAGAAGTTTGGGGTTTTTTTTCCTAATAATTTTTCAATAATTCAATTGAAATTCAGTATTTTTTTTCAATAATTAAATGGAAAAGAAGAGCTCTTAATTTCCATAACCATATGAAAGAAATATAAGAAAAAGCCCATGTCAACAGGTACAATGGAAAGAGCATGTAAACAATAACGTCAAAATGACTGAATGTAGGGACCACTTAAATGTGCCCAGATGTAATGAATGCAAATTAGCCTTTCTTGAGCGCCTACTATGTGCCTTGTAACTTTCATATATTTAACAATTAATGCCCTCAGTCTTGTAAGGATCTTATTTCTATTATATTGCTAAAGAAACAAACTAAAGTAATATCCTTGCATAAAGTCACTGACAGGAAGGAATTGGCTGGGTTGGGGTTCAGTTCCACTTTTGCTGAACCCCAAAGTCTGTGCCCTTTGCATCTCTTCATCATTCCATAAGATAGGTGGGTACATCCGTTCCCATCTGTATTCATTTCCTTGTGCCTCTGTTAACAAAGTGCCACGCTGGGTGGCTTAAGACAACAGAAATTTATTGTCTCAGTTTTGGAGGCTAGAAGTCATAAATACAAGGTGTTGGCAGGGTCATGATCTCTCAAAGTCTCTAGACGAGAATCTGTTCCATGCCTTTCTTTTAGCTTCTGTTGTCATAAGTGATCCATGGTGCTCTTGGCTTGAAGCTGCCTCATTCCAATCTTTTCTTCTGTGGTCACGTGGCATTCTCTCTGTGTGTGTTTGTCTCACGTGGTCATCTTTTTTTTTTTTTAAGATTTTATTTTTTTATTTGACACAGAGAGAGAGTACAAGCAGGGGAAGCAGTAGGGAGGGGGAGAAGCAGGCTTCCACTGAGCAGAGAGCCTGATGTGGGGCCCAATCACAGGACCTTAGGATCATGACCCAAGCCCAAGGCAGACACTCAACCAACTTAGCCATCCAGGTGTCCCATTAGATGGTCATCTTATAAGGATATCAGTCATAATGGATTTGCACCTACCCCCCACACCTAGCTCAAGTATGACCTCATCTTAGCTAATTATATTTTAATAGCCCTATTTCCAAAGAAAGTCACATTCTGAGGTCCGGGGAGTTAAGATTTCAATATGTCTCTTCAGGGTGACACAATTTAACCCGTAACACCATCTAATTTAGGTTTCCTTCTCTATCAGAGCTCTATTTCAACCATTTCCTGATGAATAAAAGTATTAGTACTGTTGAGGAAGAGAAGTTTCCCACTACCCTTCAAGATTCTTTCAGTTGTCCTAAAAATTAAATTGACATGAGACAGATTAACAGGAGCAAATCAAATTTAATTACCTATGTACATGGGGGTCTATAAGAATAGGAGGCCCACAAGCAGTTAGATAAGTGAGGCTTATATGCCTTCCAGAGCTAGGGAGAAGAAGGTAGGCACCTGGGGCCTGAAAGGGAAGGAAGAAAATTCACAGGGAGATTTAAAAAAAAAAAGAGTAAATGGGGGCGCCTGGGTGACTCAGTCAGTTAAGTGTACGACTCTTGTTTTCTGCTCAGGTCATGATCTCAGGGTCATGAGATTGAACCCGTGTTGGACTCCTCACTCAGCAGGGAGTCTGCTTAAGGATTCTCTCCCTCTGCTCCTCCCCCCACCCCTCACTCTCTCTCAAATAAATAAATCTTAAAAAGGAAGAAAAGAGTAAATGTTCGAGAACCAAATGTGGCTGGGTCACACAGAAACAATGGAACATAGAATGGAATTTTAACAGATTTTGCTAAGCTCCTCACTATCTGCCACACCTAGTTTATATTATACCATAATTATCTATGGCAGTAGCTCCTTTCCAGGAGCAGGCCCTCTAACTTGTTTCAGGCAGTTAGGGGATGATCAAGGGTTCTTACTGAGTCTTCTATTTTTTTATTTTTGTTTTTTTAAATAATCAGTCTAAAATAATCCATATGCCAGAGACACACTTCGAGGTGGCAAAGTTTGCTCCCCTACCTTAACTAAAAGTTCTAACAAAATTCACTGATACCATAAAAATATGGTAAAATTACTATTGAAGGAAACCTGGTTTTAAAATCTTGAATCGGTATTAGAATCATACTGTTGAAATATTTCATTTCCATGGATCATTTTTCTTTGTGTTAAATTTTTTCACACATTAAAATATACACTGGAGTTATCATTATCACATTAGGAGTAATTGAACAATTAATTCCTCAAAAAGAGTCTCACCAGAAGTGATTTCAGGGTATTATCCAGTGCATTGTGATGACAACTAGGTCTTTTAGAATGTAACGATTATCCTCAGAGGACTGCCCTTTCTGTAGACTCTCAAGCGTGACTACAATAAGTTTGGAGCTCATCTCAATGCCAAGTCTAATTGTTATCATTTCAGTATTTACGGTGCTATTGTTTCATTGCTGATGGTTCTTCCAGAAACACCTAGCTGCCCATTAAGACTAGGTGTACCTGCTGTGTACTGATGTTTTATCTATTTGAATAGACAGTAGATTATACCAAAGATATAAACAGGAGCATTTCACAAATGCAAAAAACATTAAGGTTGTTTTTGGTGATTAAGATACCTACTGTATTTGTTATAAAAGGGCACGTCTACAGAATTTGAATTCCCCTGGCTGGGACAGTGATCTGTCTAGGCTATAGCACAGGGCCCCTTTCAGGTGTCTAAAATTATCAAGAGGGACAAAGTCGTATTTGCAGAAGGGCACACATTTACATGTGGCTTGCATAAATCATTTTGCTCATGCTGCACTTCTGTTACTTCCGTGGTTTCATTTCCCTTACCTTACTATCGATGACCGACCCCCATCTTCCAGAGAGACAGTTTGAGGCAATGTCATTTTCTGGTTATCCACGTTGTTCTTCTAAGATTCCAGACATGTGGAAGTTCATTTGTTTAACAAAAGTAATCCGACTCCTCCCCAGGCCCTCCAGCTTTTCAATTTAGGAGTGTGTGTGACTGGGAACATTTCTATTTATACAAAACTTACACACACACACAGCCTGAAGCTTCTACCCTGCTTGACTGCAAGTCTAATTTGCTCCCCAACTATTTCGGAGTATCCTTGGGGCGGATGAGAGAATTGCTTATCCTTTCCATACTCCCGTTCTGGTCCTTACTTCTCACCTCCCTCCCACCACCCTCTGGCCTTCTCTGTCATTCATCTCTGCTGTTTCACAAACATTCCTCTACACCTTGTTCTTCTCTCTAATCTCTACCCCTCTTACACCACATGCAGAGCTCTTTCTTATTTTTCCCAAAGGATGTAAGGCAAGGCTGCCATGTTTAACACACTTTATCAAGGAAACTATTTTGCAGAAAAGGGAAATTTAAGCCTGGATAGCCTATTATTACTGTCAGTGGCATTCATTGACCACACCCTTCAGTTGGGGTCTCCTGGGGACATCTGTTCTCTAAACCACCCACCCACCCCGACCCACCTCTATGTTGTCTGGGCCCACTTCCTCCTTTTTAGCTGCCTCACCTCCACCACTTTCAGGTAAAGGAGACAGAAATCCCCTAATAATTAAAAAAAAAAAAAAAAAGCTGTGCTGCAAATGAAGGCCCTCCTTCTACGTTCTTGAAAGGCAACATCACATTATCAAACAGCACCTACCATCCCATCCCAGTCTGAACCACATGCGTTGGGATTACTCAACTGCCAGCCTTCCCTGAGAACAATGGACAGAAAGGACAGAGGGAAGGTCCCTCCTGGAACAAAATAAAGGTCCCTTTCAAGCTTTTATGCAGAATGCAGACACTACACCAGTGTCACAGCACTTTATTATTTTTTTTTTAAAGATTTTATTTATTTATGTGACAGAGAGACAGCCAGCGAGAGAGGGAACACAAGCAGGGGGAGTGGGAGAGGAAGAAGCAGGCTCCCAGCGGAGGAGCCCGATGTGGGACTCGATCCCAGGACCCTGGGATCACGCCCTGAGCCGAAGGCAGACGCTTAATGACTGTGCTACCCAGGCGCCCCTGCGCTCCCCAGGGGCCTCCACATCAGCACTTTAAAATTTTTCCTGCTACCAAAATGTGTCAACACTACCTAGTGAAGATCTATTATGGGGTACGTATTACCATGTTCGTGACGTGAGAGGTCCCAAAGAATAGGGACTTTACCTGGCCTCCCGACCTTCCATCACATGGGGACCCCTCACTGAAAATGGATTCTACTCCTGGTTCTGTCCTGTGTTAGCTCTGTGTCCTTGGATAAGTCACCCGAACTCTCAGAACTTTAGTAATCCCACCTTTAGAATAATACCAGCCTCGACATGCTTTCAGGACTTTGCAGGAAGTGAGACTATAAGAAAGTAAGTACTTATAAAATTGTATGCAAATGCACAGTGTTATAATTACTAAATCTTAGTCCATTCTAAGAGATTCTTGTGAACAGATGCCCTGTAGAAAGTAGTTTTTGTGGATTCTGGGATGTTTCTAGAAGCTGGTTAGAAGCTGGAAGGAAGGAAGAAAAAGATATTTGAATACAGTCATCATAATATCCAAAGTTATTATGCCAGGCTCCCAGTGGAGGGAGGTATTAAAATAAAATAACAATGAAACATTTTAAAAATAAAGTAAAATAATAATTAAACTCAGAAAGGGAGGCCAAGGAGTGAGTGCCACAGGTGAGTGCAGTGCTTGAAAATTAGAACTCCAGGCTTCTGGATAGAAGTCAGGTATCCTGGGTGCAAAACCTTCCACTACAGCAAGACCTTGATGGATACTTAGCCTTTCTTTGCCTCAATTTCTTCATCTGTGAACAAAACAAAACAAACAAACAAAACGTTGTTCCAGCTCCCATTTCCTAGTGTTTCTGTGAGGCTTAAGTAAGCTAATACATGTGAGGCCTGTAGAAGGTTGCGTGAGAAATGGCCTAACACAGCAAATACTAACCACTGTTATATCTGGATAGCCTAATGATGGTTTACCCCAGATTTGAGTAGACTTTTCTGCTTAAGTTCAGAATGCTTAACTGAAACCTTTGAGTTTGAGGATTGTACTCTATGTGTCTGCAAGTGAATGATGTGAACTAACCCCCATAATCCTCCCCTTCTCACTCCACCTTTCAAGGTCCTTCAATATAAGTACTTGTACCTTTATTGATTACTGTTGCGCCGCGATCAAACATCTGAGTTTTTATTCATCGCTCCTCATTGGTGCGCCAGATTCCATGCTATCGTCGTGGCTCTCTTTGCAACAGTATTCCACTTGGTTCTTCAGCGAGGGGGCCAGAGAAAGAGGTGGAACTGTCTTTGAAACAATGCTTTCATTGAACATTCTCGAATGCTGTGTATGTACGTGTGTGCGTGTGATGTGTGTTTTCTGTTGTTTTGTTGACTCAGATCCAGCTGGTGGTCTGCTTTTCTTCCTAAGACTTTCTTCCTTGCTTCCCTCTGACCAGTGGTTTCCCAGTTTGTGTGTTTATGGAATTTATTCGTTCCTTATCCACAAAAATCTACGTCCGTGACCTCAAAATGTATGTGGGTGTGCCTGTCAGGGACACACAGTGGAGGCGTTGTGTCTTGGAGCCAGCCTATACTCTGTATGCGATCCCAGGACAAGAGCATTTACTTTGGGCCAAATGTCATTTACAAATACAAAAAGCTGGTCCCGTAGTGAAATGATCTCCGAGCTCTCTGGGGTGAGGAAATGGGCAAGGTTGGTAGCAGTTTCAGGTTGAACCTGTTTGGTTTCTTTTTGCTGCGGCAAGGTGACCACGGTGGAGGGTTTTGCTTTCTCTGCTCTGAAGTTTCACAGCTTCCCCGGTGAACTCCAAGGTGAATGAGGTAACTGTCTCACTTTATCCAAACAGGGGCTGCTTTGTAACCCAGACAGCCGGCCTAGTATTCTAGTGAGACAGGGGCATGTTCTCAAAGAGACAGCCGGACTCGCGAGAGCATCACCTCCCGGTGCCAAAGTGCCTGGTGAGCTTCGGAATCATAAATCCGCCGTGTAGGATGCCCACAAAGGGAGCTAACTTCGTGACTCAGTGTTTTTAACAGAATGCAGGAACCTGTGATGTGTTTGTCTGCTCCGGGGTCATCTGCCTCCTGATCTTTCGCAACCACGATGCTGAGAAGCCTACGCTTTCTTGCTTTCCTTTCTTGTTTCTAGAACTCTGTTGATTGACATTTTCCGGGACTCCACCCCTTCCCTTCTTGTCTTCTTGTCTTTAGTTTTAACTTTATTTTTTCTTCTTTTTCTTAAAAAGATTTATTTATTTATTTGAGAAAGAGAGAGAG
The DNA here is from genome assembly GCF_017311325.1 of Ursus maritimus. NCBI lineage: Eukaryota > Metazoa > Chordata > Mammalia > Carnivora > Ursidae > Ursus > Ursus maritimus. The sequence continues at coordinate 51,259,434 of NW_024424230.1, read as the reverse complement.
AGTGTGTAAGTGGGAGGAGGGGCAGAGAGAGAGAAGCTCAGGCAAATTTCACACTGAGCACAGAGCCTGGGGCGGGGGGGGGGGGCGCTCTATCTCAGGACCCCAAGATCAGGACCTGACCTGAGCCAAACCCAGGAGTGGGTCGCTTAACCGACTGAGCCACCCAGGCACCCCTATAGCTCCCCCTAATCATTTAAAAATGCACATTATGTTCATACAATATGTGATATATTTAGAAATTTTATCCTACCTTTTTAACAACTTAGTATACTTTGAGCATTTCGCCATGCCATTACATTTTTTGGGAAACATGCATCTTGATGATGATACAATATGACAACTTATGTCCTAGGATTGCTTAACCATGCCCTTTTTTTTTTTTTTTTTTTTTTTTACATTTGGATTGTCACTTTTCAATATTGCACTTAATTCCGATGTTGGCTAGCCCTTGCATCTGTGTGGGATGACTCTGGGCAAGTCCCCTCCTCACAATGGCACAAAATTCAATAAAATGATATTAAATAATGAATTAATCAAAGTGCGCCATTCAGGTATCCCTGCTGTAAGGAAAGAAACGAGAAGTCTTCTCCCCTTATCCATCTTAGTGTCAGTGGCTGAGCCCTGCAAATCAGACCGATGAATTGATTAATGAGAGAAAAACAGAGGTTTATCAAGGCCCGCATGGGACATGCGTGGGGGTACTCCGGGATGAGTAACTCAAAGAGGGTTTATGTACCACTAGTAAAGATCAGTAATTTTGTAGAAATGTGACAAGACAAAAGACAATGACTCTGAGCTTCTGGGGGTGGCACATTGTGAGAAGGCAAATGTATGGGAAACTAAGGAAGATCTGGGCGAGTTAATAAAATTGGTTATGTAGATTCCTCTGGTGCCTCTAGGCTGATAAGAGTCTGGAGTTGTCTCTGGGGTCCATTTCTGTCCTTTCTGGTAGAGAGGGGAAGGGAGGCACCTTTACAAACTTAGGCCTTGGTTTTTGGCAAATACGGGGAAGGCAGAGAGCTTTTCTTGAACCTGCTTTTCCTCAGTTGCGTTCAGCTCAAAATAATCCTTATGCCCAAATGGTGCATTTTAGGGCACGTCCTGCTACCCTTCATTATGCTTCCTGTCAGTCATCTTCACTGTTGCTGGCACCCTCTTCTAAGGAGACTTCTGCCTCCGGTGGCCACTGCTACAGGCACCAACTTAGGGGGCCTTATCTGAACCCTGTGGGCCTTCCGCGCCAGCCACAACTGATGAGACCGGGTTGGCACCAACCCAACGGCAGGCCAGAGGCAATGGTGTGGGCCAGTGGGAGAGGACAACCAGATCAAACTGAGAAGCCAGGAGAGAAAGAGGCAATTACCTGAGGGAGGGAAAGGGAGAAGATGCAGAGAGAAGCCTTGGGGGAGAAAACGCAGTAGGAGACAGCCTGGAGATTTGAAATCCACACCTGGCTCTGCCACTGACCTTGAGGAATTTATTTAACTCCTTCAAACCTCACTGTTCTCATCTGTAAATTGGACAGAATCACCCTTACCTCATAGGCTTTGGGGGAGGATTAGAGATAGAGTATATATAAAGGGTACATAACAGAATAGGACCTCACCAAATGGTAGCTATTATTACGCATAAAAGTATTTTTTAGAAAGGAAATAAATACAATAGAATCTTCTAAAATCATCACTTATAATAAAGAATAAAGCATGTGGGGGAAGTAAAGGATTTATACAATACAATAGCTAGATTTTAAGTTAAGACACAGTCTGTTTTAATGACATGTTTATACACTATACTTAGCACAGTGCCTGACAAATCTTAAGTGTTTGATGAATGCATATTGCTTTCAGTAAATAGCTTCAAAGCAAGATTTTCCTTTGACTCTAGTACCACTCGGATACTTAGTTGATTGAGCATTTTTACCAATGGAATCTCCTTGCCATAACTTGCCTCAATGTAACTCACTGAGCCCCTTGCATGTGGAATCATTGCAACAATGTTTCTCTTTGAAAGGCTGGGGTTTATGAGGCCATTTTTTCCTTTAGTCTATTCCCTATTTTTTTTTTTTAAAGATTTTTATTTATTTATGTGACAGAGAGACAGCCAGCGAGAGAGGGAACACAAGCAGGTGAGTGAGAGAGGAAGAAGCAGGCTCCCAGCGGAGGAGCCCGATGTGGGACTCGATCCCGGAACGCCGGGATCACACCCTGAGCTGAAGGCAGACGCTTTAACGACTGCGCCACCCAGGCGCCCCCATTCCCTATTTCTTTTAATTCTCATTTGCTCTTTAGTTTCTACCATATTTCACAGGCAGCAAAATAAAGCAAACAAAAGACCTTTCATAAAAGTAACTTCCTACTATAACTTCTCTCCGTGAAATCTGCTGAGATGACAAAAAACAATCATAAAAGAAATGAAAACATAAGCCAGGCTAGTTCCCCCAAATCTTTCATAGGGTACCAGTATTGATATTTAAGTGAAAAGTCTCTGCAAGATCCTGAAAGTAACTCTGAACTCAAGGCAGGATGAGCTAGGGAGGGAAAGGGACTGTGAGGTGTGGTTGACACCTGCTGTTTTTGTCCTCTCTGGGCAACACTCCTGTCTACACTAGGGAGCTGGTCTTCCCAGAGCCCATGGGACTGGCAATGGGGGTGGATACTCCATTCAATCATGACTCCCCTGCCATGTTAACACAATACAGTTGGGCACTGACCCAAGCAAATCTGATCTTATTTCTTCCAAGGGATTTGATATATGAAATATTGGGAAAAAGAGGGAGTCTCTTATTTTTACACCAGGAATTATAAGGTTATATGTACAATTGGCACTACCAGGAGCCATATGTCCTACCACATAAAATGAACTTATTTGTATCAGAAGAGAATTAGGTCACATAGAAAAGAAAAGAAAAAAGCAGAGACAAACATAACCCAAGAGGAAGAGTGGGAAATAAAATCTTGGTGACATCATTGGCACACCTGAATGCACCTGTGACTAAAGCCTTTGTTTGATAGAGCAGATTGTAAGAGTAGAAAATGAGTTCTCCTGTCCCCACCCCCACCGCACTTCCAGCCCCAGGCTTGGTAAGTTGGTAAAAAGGTTTTAAAGAAAGAGGGAAGTTACTGGCACACAGAAACAGGGAAGAATTTGGAACTGAACAGCCATCCACGAGGGAGGGGATGAGGAGCACAAGTGGAGGAAGAATAGAAGATGATCTCGTCCTGTGACAGAACTGCTCCTCAGAGCTTTTCAACTTTTAAACAAATTCAACTAAAGATCGCTAGATATTGATGTCAGTTGATTTCTTGGGAAAATCTTTTTTTTTAATGGTACGTAGTTTTGTATGCTCATAGTTTTGTATCTGTGACATATAGAGAACAGAGACACGGGATTTAGTTGATACTGTGAAGTCTTTGGTCTTTCATACATCCTGAAGTTGGTTGGGGACTAAACCAGTTATTGCAATCTTTGAAGGGCCAAGAGGCCTTAACTATCATCTGAATTATAGATGTAAAAAGAAACAAGATTCAACACACACAGAAGAGGTGTTTCCTAGAGAAGAAAACAAAACAAAACAAAAACAAAAAAAGGAAAAAAATTATTTAGAGTTAATGCAAAGAATTTCTCCTGAAAGAAGAGATCTAAATATTCAGGTTAAAACAACATCAAGGAAAAAAGTCATAAGATCAAGACAAGATCAGAAAGTGATCAAGATCAAGACATATCCTGATGAATTTCAAGGATGAAAGAAGTGTTACAAGCATCGAGACAGAAAAGACTTGTCACCTTTAAAGAAAAATAATATATATCAGGCAGGCCTTAGATGTCTATCCGAAGGGACACTAGAAACAAGCAATGGTGGAAAAAAAAAATGACACAGAATTCTTAGCCTAGCCAGGACAGCTTCCAAATGTAAAGGCATGAGAAACACAATCTTAAATATGTAAGAACTTTGTAATTATAGTGATAATAAAATCTCTCTAAAAAAATCTACTTAAGAAAATAACCCTGCTATCTGAAAGAATAATCATATTTGGAATTTACAAGTTAAGTTGTGATAGAGATAGATTAGCAATAAATACTGTGGTCTGTTAAAAAGAATTAAATCTTTTATAACTGTGGTATCTTTTGCTTCTGAATAATGTGATCATTATGGCTTCTGAAAGAATTGTGTTTTTATTATCTTACCAAGTGAAAATATAAGAATAATTTGACAATAATAGACCGAGATAAGAACAAAAAAGAATCCCAGAACATGCCAACAAAAAGCAAAAGATTTCTAGTTGGTTCATGGTGGCACAGTAAACGACCATGTCCCCTTCCACCCCGCGTTCCCTTGAGAAGGTGGAAAAGAAGCCGAAAGGCAATCAAATGACAAGAGTGCTAGAAAGCAGAGAAAGAGTACAGACCACAAAGTTGGAAGTATTCATGCAGGCAGTAGAAGAGTTTACAGGGACAAAAAAGGGAAGTGACACCACAACCCCAAATATCAGAAGTAAGAGAGATTTTTCCCAGGGAAGCACCTAGAGAGGCTGAGCTCAGAGTCATGAAATCCAGCACACTGGAGAGCAGGTGACATCATGCCAGTTCCAGGCTGAGCCCTGGAGGGGACTGGCAGCTTCTACTTTCCTTCCCCTTGGAGCTCTTGGAACCCAGCTACCTCTCAGAACCCAGAAGCCACTCTGTGAAAAGCATGGGCCACATGGAAAGGTTAAGTGAAGGTGTTCTAGTCATCAGATCCAGCTGAGCTTCCAGCCTATAGGCAAGCACCACATGTGGCCATGGGAGTGAACCATTGAAAGAATGAAGCTTGGGAGAATACAGCTCCACCCATACCTCATGGAGCAGAAGATGACCCAGCAGAGCCCAGTCAACCCACAGGGTCACTGGGAATTATAGAATAGTATGGACATGTTGAAAATACTGATAGCAAAAGAGAATACTATAATTAACAAATACTGAGTGCAGAAGAGGGAAGGGGACATAAAAGGAATCAAAATATAGCAAATATACTTTAAAGTGTTAATTATAACCACCAGAAAAGCAAACCCAGAAAATCTTAAGTTGTTTCTGGAAAGTGAAACTAAGGGTAGGAATAATTTAGAAGGCAGTTTATATTTCTAATTTTATTTCTTAAATTATTTTTGAAAATTTTATTTACTTGAGAGAGAGGGAGAGTGAAAGAGAGCATGAGCAGGGCAGAGGGAGATGGAGACACAGACTCCCTGCTGAGCAGGGAGCCCAACGTGGGGCTCAATCCCAGGACCCTGGGATCATGACCTGAGCAAAAGGCAGACGCTTAACCGACTGAGCCACCCAGATGCCCCTTATATTTTTAATTTTAGACTCTTCTTTGTTTTCCTTTGTTTTTTTGCTATGTAAATCCTTATTATATTTAAGAAACCAAGTTAGAAGGTTATATTTAATGTGTAAAAATAAAGAAATATATCAAAATCTTATCACTTCTGTCTAGGAAGAGTAGAATTTTTTTCTTTATTTTTTAATTTTACCAACTTATATATGTTATATGTATAATAAATATATAAAAATATAAAATGTATTTTAAAACCATTTTGTATGTGTAAAGACTGATTAGATGAAAATACAAAGGCCAACCACATGTACACTGAAGATAAAAGACCTCAAAGAGACTGAAAATAAAAGAAGGAACAAAAGTGTAGCCAGCTGGGGCACCTGGATGGCTCAGTCAATTAAGCGACTGACTATTTTTTTTAATTTTTTTTATTTTAATGTTTTTTTATTATATTATGTTAGTCACCATACAGTACATCCCCGCTTTAAACGACCAACTCTTGAATTTGGCTCAGGTCGTGATCTCAGGGTCATGAGATTGAGCTGCCATATTGGGCTCCATGCTCAGCTCAGTGGGGAGTCTGCTTGAGATTCTTCCTCTCCCTCTCCCTCTGCAACCCCCACCCCGTGTCTGTGCATATGTGTGTGCACATGCTCTCTTTCAAATAAATAAATAACATCTTTTTTTAAAAAAGATTTATTTATTTATTTATTTGAGAGAGAGAGAAAGAGCAGACAAGCATGAGTTGGGGGGATGGGCAGAGAAAATAAAGTAAAATAATAATAGAAATAGTAATAATACAGGTTGAAACACATGAGGCAAAGTCAAGGTTATACCAAGAGAAAATTTCCTGACCTCCAATACCTTCATTACTTATCAAGGAAAATGAAAAATTTCTTAAATAAGTAAACAACTAACAAAGTTGTTTAAAGGGTGACAACAATGTTCTTTAAAAAGTTGAGAGAAATAATAGAGACAGTGCAAATGAACAAAACACTTGTTAAATCACTCTAGCCAGTTCTTGGAAGACAAGAACTAAAAAAGACCTGTCCTATAAAATGGAATAAATGCTAGCTGGGCTATCGTGGGAAAAACTGGAGAAAGCATAAATATACAGAAAACGAGGGGGTAGGAAAATCCAGACTGGCCCCACCATTCCACCCCACTGGTCTGTGATTCATGGGTAGGACTCCATTTCTTCAGGCGATTCTTTTGTGAAAGATAGCCCAGGGCTCTGGAACTAACCCCAACAGACGAAAACTGAGAAATGAGTGGAGACTAAAGCAACAATCATATTAATATAAAGTCCTCAGGGCAGGAGTGCTTAAGATTTCTGTGGTAGTGCTTAAGATTAGGAGACACCCAACAGTTGGTAAAGAAAAGCTGGTTTAAGCAACAGGTTTTGTCATGGAGGAAGTTCAGATCCTCATTTGATTGGCTGTCCATCAGTCAGACACCCAGGCCCCATTTGAAATGGTGGAGAGAGAGGGAGAGGTGACATCATGCCAGTTCCAGGCTGAACCCTGAACAAAACCATACAACTTCTTTATTCCAGAATAGGATGTCATCACAGTATTGTCACGTTGGGAAGATACGATTTAATTCAGCCACATCTTGATGGGTTTTTCTGAACATCACTTTTATTTCTCTATAGTAGATAAATTAACTGGTATATGTGCATAAGCAAAGTGCATTTCTTTTGTTTTTCTTTTTATTAATTTCAATGATCACAATGGTAAAGATCAGCTAAAAAAAATCCATTCTAGGAAAATGCTGCTCTTTCCCATGAGTAACATGTTCATTCAACTTGTTACAATTTCATTAAGGTTAACAACAACAAAACTTACCTGCCCCCTTCACGAGATAAAATGTTTTCTTTGTATCATTGTAAAACTAAGGTTCAATTCCTAATTTTGTGTGTGTGTACAGGTATACCTATAAGAGAGAAAAAAACACTTGAGGGAAATTGCTTCTAGAATCTGGGTAGTCTTTCCTACATATTATCCATCTTTATGTTTACATACATTTCTTGTTACAATTTTGGTTATTTAGAATTTAAATTTTCACTACTAATTTTTGGTGTTAGAGCATTGTGCTCAGAGAATGTACTCTGTATAATTTCTGCTCCTAAATTTTATCAGTAGTTTCTTTGTTGCCTGACAATAAATTCCATTGCCACTGGAAAAGTATATTATCCATATAAAAGGTTGAACATTCGATATGCAGCTGTTAGGGTAACTTTGTTCATTTTATTACCACTGCCTCCATAAGCTAGCTTATTTATCGCCTGTGTGATATATGAAAGACTGAGAAAAGTATTTTAAAATATCCTATATCTGGGGCGCCTGGGTGGCACAGCGGTTAAGCATCTGCCTTCGGCTCAGGGCATGATCCCGGCGTTCTGGGATCGAGCCCCACATCAGGCTCCTCCGCCATGAGCCTGCTTCTTCCTCTCCCACTCCCTCTGCTTGTGTTCCCTCTCTCGCTGGCTGTCTTTCTGTCAAATAAATAAATAAAATCTTTAAAATATATATATCCTATATCTATCAATATTATATATATTCTTTTTTGGTTATATATTTTGACAGAATCTTATTCATAGTTTAAGGGAATATGAAGTATAACCTTTATTAACATATTTGATAGTGACTTCCTTTCGGGCGTAAAACTGGGTTCACGGCCAGAGCAAATGCAAAATTAAACTTTTTATTTTATAATATTCTGTATTATCTCTGCTTCCCAACCCTGTCCATGTGCTGTTTCTATTTTTCAAAGATAAAGAAGAAAGCAAAGTGTAAAATAAGACAGTCTTTTGTACCACAGTGCTTTATGCCTTCACCTCTACACTGTATGATATTAGTAGTATTCTTGCTTTATGTATTTATTTTTTGTTTAGGATTGCCTGATAAATATTTGGCCATCTTTTCTTTTTAGTTTATATCAGAAACTATGGGTGGGCCGGGGGGGGGGGAGCCTAGGTGGCTTAGTCAGTTAAGCGGCTGACACTTGGTTTCAGCTCAGGTCATGATCCCAGGGTCGTGGGATGGGGGTGGGGAGCATTGTAAGACTCCCTGCTAAGCTTGAGATTCTCTCCCTCTCCCTCTGCCCTCCCCTCTAGTGTGTGTGCGTGCGTGTGCATGCACGTTCTCTCTCTAAAATAAGATCAATAAAACCTTTATATCAGAAACTATAGGGTCATTCAATATTAGAAAGTTTGTTACTATAATGTTACATTGTTAAATTAAACAAGGAGGTCATTAGATTGATGCCCCGGCAGCCTTTATAAGCAAACCAAAGCCTAAGCCTGGAAATGCCTCAAGGTTACAAAATTGAAACCTAAGGACAGCCAGTCCCAAACAGCCAACTAGGCTTTCCACTCTAATGATCTATGATTTGCTTTCATTGCCTCTGCCCTCTCTCTATGTAAGTCTTTCCCTGAGTTCCTTATGGAGTGTCCCTAACCAGTTCTTGTTTGGCATGGCCTGATTTGAACTGATTTTTGCTCAAATGAACTCAATATTTTTTATATGCCTCAGCTTATCTTTTAACAATATTAATGAGTCCAATAAGCCTTTTGTTTTTTATTTTATTTTCTTTTTTTTTTTTAAAGATTTTATTTATTTATTTGACAGACATAGAGACAGCCAGCGAGAGAGGGAACACAAGCAGGGGGAGTGGGAGAGGAAGAAGCAGGCTCATAGCGGAGGAGCCTGATGTGGGGCTCGATCCCGGAACGCCGGGATCACGCCCTGAGCCGAAGGCAGACGCTTAACCGCTGTGCCACCCAGGCGCCCCTGTTTTTTATTTTTCTTAAAAGCATCCCTTTAATTCCAAAGAATCATGATTCTTTTTTTTTTTTTTAAGTAGGCTCCCCACTCAATGTGGGGCTTGAACTCGCAACCTTGAGATCAAGAGTTGCCTGCTCTACTGACTGAGCCAGCCAGGTGCCCCTCTAACAAGTCTTTTAAAAAGCAGTATATGCTAGAAGGCATTGAATAAAATTCAACATCTGTATACCTACTGTCAGAAAAGTAGGAAAAGAAAGACACTGTCTGAATCATTTTACCTTTACTCTTTTCCGTGACTTATTTTTCGGGGTGTCCCTAGAAATCCCATTGACTGGATGGATGCTGTCTGAAAATCTGTAGATTCGGTCTGAAAATCTTTGTCTTTTCGTAGGAAATTTAACCTATTGATACTCATTGTTATAACAGATATAGTGATCTTTCCTGTGTTATTTTGTTTCATAATTTATTTTTAAATTCTACTAGTGATTGCCTTTAGGCCATTGGAACAAATCCGCATTTCTCTAAATGACAAAGCCAAAAGGGAAGTGGAGCTCTCCTTAATTCCCCAGCTCGGTTCAAGATAAAATGCATAGCTGAGTTTGGCTTTTCCTAAACCACGGGTTCCCTTGCCTTTACTACTATAATAATCCAGATTATTGTTAGTTAAATATTTTAATATTGTGTGTCTTTTCTTTCAATATTTCCATGACTGCAAGTGCAAAAAATTCTTCATAAGATATTAGCAAATAGAATTCAACAATTAAAAAAGGATAACATATCATCATGAAGATAGGCAAGAGTGGTTTAGCGATAGATCAATCCGTGTGACTTGCCCTATTAACAACAACGCAAAGAGGAAAATACTCTGTGAACATTGCAAAAGATGCAAAAAAAGAGCACGTGTCATCTTGTGTTACAGTCCCCCTGACACCTGAGGCTCTGGGTTTTGTTTGTATGTGTTAAGTCTGTTTTCTCACTGTTGTTCAGTTGGGTAATTTCTTTGGTTCTTCTTCAAGTTTGCAGAGACTTCAGGTCATCTCCCTCCTGCTGTTGAGCTGATCTGCAAGTTTTTTCATTTTGGTTATTGCATATTTCAGTGCTCCCCAGCTAAAATAGCAATACAGCAATGAAGTGATTGCACCCAGAGCAGGGACAAAAGGAATAGGATGGGAGCCAGACAGCAGATATCCAGGACTATTCACAATGTAGGAAGCTTATAAAGGAGTTTTCATTACTTTAGCAGGTAAGATGGATGCCCAGTCTGCGCCTGGTTGCGGTACAGCACGGTGTCAAGGAGTAAGATGATTCTTTCTATAGAAACTGAGAGGATCAGAACTCAATAGGCACCAGGTAAGGTCCTATTAAATATGGGTATCTTAAGCAGAGCCTGGGAAATATGCTCGTATGTACACCATTTATGCTGGGAAGTGAGCCCAGTGGTGGGAGGTACTGGAAGAGGGAATAGGGTGACCATTGCATTTTCAACTGCTCACGGCTCTGGGGAACTGGAGTTTAATCTTGCTGGAAAGTCGGTGAGGAGCCATATATAATTCACCTGAGAATTGTCCACTGGAAGGATAGAAGAGGAGACTCTTCATCATTGAGTTCCCCACCCCATCATCAAAGGTTGTCCTACCGTATGTTACGTCTCTCTCCTTCCAGCTCGCCCAGGCAGCTTCCTACAGTCCACTCCCTCACTGGTTGCTGCAGATATGAGACCCTTCAGAGCAAAAATCATGATAAATTCATAGCCCTTAAGATCCCTTCCAGCCTTAAAATTCCATAACCCCCGTTTCATCTTCCCATTGACCATCCAGCCACACAAAATGGTAACCCTGGTTGAATGTTTGCACTTCACTGGTAAACAATCTCCTTGGAAAATCTAAAACATGGAACTTACAATGATTCCTTTTCCAATGTATTTTTTAACCAAAAGAATAATCTTCAGGCAGAAAATCTAACTGTATTCCTTGTCTGTTTCATGTGGTCACAAATAGCGAGAGTTTAAAGTACTAAAACATAGTTATGAGTCTGAATATAGACTCTTACAAGACCAGGTAATAACAAAGACAACACTAAGCAAAAACATAAATAAATGAAACATGTGGTAAGGACCCTTTTAATGCAATTTTCCCAAAACTTTTTAATTTGAAAACTTACAGAAAAGTTAGAATATTTCTTTTTATTTATTTATTTTATTTTGTTTATTTATTATTTTTTAAATTTATCTCTTCGCCCAATGTGGGGCTCAAACTTAACAACCCCGAGATCAAGAATCGCAGGCTCTGGGGACTGAGCCAGTCAGGCGCCCCCTAGAGGAGCTGCCGAAATAGCACAAAGAACTCCCTGGTACCCGCTCCCTTGATTCACAAACGCCTAACGTTCGGCCGCTTTTGCTTCCTCTTTCTTTCTCTGTCCCTCTCTCCGAATCATTTCAAAGTACCTCGAGGACATCATTGCACTTTATTCCTAACTATTTAGGAATAAGTAGTTATTCCTAACTATTTAATTACTAACTCCTAAGAGAAAGGACTGTTTCCTACATATACTGTGATCATATTCAAGAGGTTTAACATTGGTATGTTATCTAATAATCATTTACTATTAAAATATTAAGAATAATGGCCATAAGGCAGGAGAAAAAAATCTTTTCCTCCACCCTTTCTAGGTTCTCCAGGTGGGGCCCTGTGTGTTAGACTGGCCCAAAACAGATCAACAGGAGAAAAATGAACGGACGTGTATTAACGTGTATGCTACTCACATCCACATGGGATGAGTAAGCCAAAGGGGTGGTTAGAACTGGGGCTCCTGGGGCGCCTGGGTGGCACAGCGGTTAAGAGTCTGCCTTCGGCTCAGGGCGTGATCCCGGCGTTATGGGATCGAGCCCCACATCGAGCCCCACATCGGGCTCCTCCGCTGGGAGCCTGCTTCTTCCTCTCCCACTCCCCCTGCTTGTGTTCCCTCTCTCGCTGGCTGTCTCTCTCTCTGTCGAATAAATAAATAAAATCTTAAAAAAAAAAATCAATAGACTTGTTTAAAAAAAAAAAAAGAACTGGGGCTCCTGTCCCATCTTAGGCTAAACAAAGGGAAGGTGGCTTTGGCTTTCGAGCAGGGGAGGCAAGTTCTGAGAAGGTGACCCAGAACGTCTGGTAAACTAGGGTTGTTTAGTAAGGTTTGTTATGCACATTTAGGTCAGCACTTTCTCCTGGGATGAGAACTAGAGGAGACTTCCTCTTCCTGCTAATGGGCAGGAGACGCATCTTTACAAATGGAAATTTCCATTTCTTTTACAAAAGGAAAACTTGGGCCTTATTTTTAGAGCTTTGCCTGCATGTGCCATTAGCTAAAATAATCCATGTTTTGGGGTGGCTTAAGTCACAGCCAAAAATCCAATTTCCCCAATTGTCCCAGTTATGTCCTTTGTAGTTTTTTTTTTTTTCTCATTTTAATCCAGGACCCAGTCTAACATCATGTACTGTCAAGTAGCGTTAGTTTCCCTTAATCTCGGCGTACTGCCTTCCCCCCTCCTTTTAAGATACAACTTGTAAGGTGGCTCAGTCAATTAAGTGTCTGCATTTGGGCTCAGGATCCTGGGTTTGAGACCCACGTTGGCCTCCCTGCTTAGTGGGGAGTCTGCTTCTCCCTCTCCCTCTGCCCCCTGCTGTGCTCTTCTTCTCAAATAAATAAAATCTTTAAAAAAAAATACAGTATGTGAAGTGTCCAGGCCCATTGTTTTATACAGTGTACCAGAATTAAATTCAGATTAATCATGTCAACTGGCCTGTTGTGTCCTCAGTATCTTTAGTAGGCTCCTATGCTTTTTGACTTGTTCCCATGCACTTTTAAACACTGCCTCACTTTCTGGATCGGTAAGATCATGATGGTCCAGGCCCACCTTTTGCTTTTCTTACTCCAAACCTGAAATCAACCAGGGAGTCGGCTCCTTTCAGTGGGCATAGTTTTTCGATTACTGTGTTTTAATATATAGCATTTGTATGCTGTGGGAAAAAAGGAAAGTAGTCCTGGAAAAGTTGGAGACTGTGAGCGTGTATCCCATGATCTACTTTCTCTAGTAGATATCAATTAGAGTTGCTAATTATGGGAATAATCTTTTGACAATTGGTTTTAAAAAAGATTATCATCAGCCATGTCAAATTAATTAAGCAAGGAGGTCACTGGACTGAGGTGGCTCTGATACCTTGGTAGCCTACAGAATCAAACGAAACAGACGCCCAAGATGCCTCAAGGTTAAGACATCCCAAACCTAAGGACAACCAATCACAAACAGCCAACCGGGCTATAAGCTGTAGCCAATCAAATGATTTCCTGGCTTTGCTTCTGTCTTTATAACAGTCGTGTCCCAGCTCCTGGGAGCGGAGGACTCCTTGGCTCTTCCAGTCTGGCACTGCCTGATTCAAATCAGTCTTTGCTCAGATAAACTTAAAATTTCTAATATGCTTTAGGTTTATCTTTTAACAGCCGTGTCTTGTCTTTAAAGTCACCTGCAGAACTTTGATAAAATACTGTTCGCAGGTTTGAAATAGATGAGTCAAAGTAATAAGATTCAGAGGACGTGTCTAAAAAAGAATTTGTATTCCAGGTGAATAATCTGATTTTATGATCTCAAAGTTTTCTTCTAAATCAATGTTACATGATTTTGCAATGAATGGCAGTGACCCCTACTGGGATTGGTCGTGTAATGATTTACTTAATTGAATGATTCATTGACTATGACACACGAGACAGTTATTTCTGCTGCATTATGATACTGTCTGTCTAATGCAGTGACTGAGCTGTGCCCAGTGAAAGGAGAAATCATTAAGTGCTGAATCATGAGAGCAACTGTACAAACTCTTGTAATTATTTTTAGTCTAAATATTTAAATATTTAATAATAATATTTCAGAAATTTGCCCACTTACCCACTTCACTTTTGTCTTTTGTGGGGAAGGATGGGAAGCTATTGATTTCTTAATGCATGAAGAAATGAGGAAAAAAGAAACCATTATTAAGAAAACATTCTACGTTAATGATACCATTCCTGGAGACATAGATGGCGCCTTTCCAGTAGGAACATTTTTTAAGCTTTAAGCTTGTCTGTGCTAGAGATGTTTATGAATCTAAAATCCTACTCTTTCAAAATCCACTTCAGCTTGAAAAGGGTATGTTTTTGTTTTATTGTAAAATGCACGTAATGAAGTTTGTCATTTTAACCATTTTCAGTTGTGCAGTTCGGTGGCACTGAGTGCATTCACACCATTGTGCAAAGAAGAAGGTGGGACTGTAAGTGGTGGCCTTGGCCTGTTCAGGTCTGTTTTAGATTGTGTCAGGCACAAGAGGAAGGCTGTTTAAGTATACTTCACTCTGGTTTACATACAGCACAGACAGGAGTCGAGGTGCGTAACATCCCATCCTAACTGATAGGCAGTATTTTAATGAGAACAAATACTACATATAAAATAACGAAACCTTAAATAGAATTAACTTTTTATTTATATAAACTCACATAAAAATAGGCAACAAAGGGATGCCTGGGTGGCTCAGGTCTCCATCTCAGGGTCGTGAGTGCAAGCCCCATGTTAGACTCCATGCCTAGCGGAAAAAGAAAAAAAGATAGACAACAAAATCTTTTTGAAACTAAGATATAAATGGATAAATGATATAAACAATTCATAAAATATAATAATAGTAGTAATATGAATAACAAAAGAGCAAAAACTTACTGTGCTTTATTATATGTCAGGCACTGTTTTGGTCAAGATGGCCCTTCATTTCTATTATGTTACTTAATCCTCATAACAACCCTATGAGGCAGACACTTGTATATCAGAGAAGCTGTGCAGTGTTAAGAACACTGCTTCTGGAAACAGAATTCATAACCTGGACTTAAATCCTGGTTTGCCATTTAATTGCTGTGTGGCCTTGGGAGAGTTACTTAACCTCTCTATGCCTTAGTTTCATTACTAGAAAAATAGGGACTGTGGCAATAATTGTACCTTCCTTACAGGATTGTTATGAAGACTAAAGAAATCATTATTTATAAAGCACTTGAAAACAAGAGCCAGAGTTGTCTGATTCCAAAGCTCTTAACTACTCCATTAGGCTCTTTCACTCACTCATTCCACAGGTATTTGCTGAGAGCTGACTGCAGGGCTAGGCCCCACACCAGTGCTGTGGACGCAGTAGTGATGATAAGAAAGCCCCAAATCTTTCCCATCCTAAGACTTACAATATGAAAATTGTTCAGGCTCAGTATATGCAAAACTAAAAATGAAAACTGTTAAATGCTAAAAGCCAGCATCAATATAGGTTTACCGAAGTAATATCTCAGGTACCATAAAGGAATGTGAAATTAGCACAGTTTTTTTAGCCAAAAGTACAGATATAGGTATTTAAAGTCATAAAATTATTGGCATCATTTATTCCATGAACCTCAATGAAAAAGTCCAAAATATAAAACCATATTTACAAAGGTGTTAGAGTATCATTAATTTAAAAAAAGAAAAAAAATCCAAAGAGTTCATCAACAGTGAAATTTTAAATAAGTTATGATGCGATGCAGCCACTTACAGCATAAGAGTATAAGAAGATTCCACATAATAATTGTGGCAGGCAGCATAGTGATTCCCCAAGACAATCACATCCGATCCCCAAAATCTCTAACTACGGTAGGTTACATGACAGGGGGAGTTAAGGTGGCTAAACAGAGGACCATAAAACGGAGATTATCTTGGATTATCCAGGTGGGCCTAATGTAACATAAGGGTTGTTAAAAGTGGAAGAAGGGGGGCAGAAGAGTCAGTGATATGTTGTGAGAAATATTTGATTGGCCGTAGCGGGCTTTGAAGATGGAAAAAGGGACCATTAGCCAAGAAATGTGGGCAGCCTCTAGAAGCTAGAAAAGGCAAGGAAATGGATTCTCCCCTAGAGCTTCTAGAAAGGAATGTAGTAGCCCTGCCAGTCTTTTGATTTTAGCCCAGTGATACCCATTTGGGACTTCTGACCTCCAGAACTGTAAGATAATAAACTTGTGTTGTTTTAAGCTCCAAAATTTGTGGCAATTTGTTACAACAGCAATAGAAATTAAGATAATAATCTTGGGTGGGAAGGTGTCAAAAATTGCTCTATGCTCCTAGGTGGTATCCCAACTGAATTTTCTTTCTTTTTTTCTTTCTTTTTTTTTTTCTTAAGATTTTATTTATTTGAGAGAGAGCGAGCGAGAGCACAAGCGGCAGGGGGTGGGGGGGTAGGGGCAGAGGGAGAGGGAGAAGCAGACTCCCAGGACCCTGGGACCATGACCTGAGCCAAAGGCAGACACTTAACCAGCTGAGCCACTAAGGCGCCCCCCAACTGACTTTTCAATCATCCTTGATCTAAGCTGAGAGTCTTTAACAGATGCTTGGAAGAGGGGAGATGGGTGCGTGAAGACGGCATGCTCCTGGAACCCATTTGTATTTTCTGATAAATCCTCTAGTTTCCTTCCTTTACGGATAACTACCCTTAGTTTGTCAGATAATTTGGTTTTCAAATCCTGGCAGGCTTCCGACAACCAAATATATATACAACAATTTTGGATTTCCTTCTGGAAACAGAAAGGACATCTGTAAGGAAAGCTATGTGATTTCTTCCTCCTTTTCTTTCAGATGGCCCTCCTTCAGCTAAATCTGTCTTAACCGTAGCTCTTTTCCAAAGGCTAAAGATGTATGTAGCAGCTTGAGTTTTTCCTACTGATGTCACAAATGCTGCAGTCCCAATATACAACAAACCTCCGTTTAACCAACAGTTCTCCTACCATGTGCCAAGAATGGCCAACCTCCCAGCCCTGAACAGTGGCACCCTCAGCCTACCCCCAGCCCCAACCCATTCCATATATAGGATCTGTTGCCTGCCACACTCAATGCTAATTCTGTATAGATTAGGATTAACTAAAAACACATTAATTCAGGGGCACCTGACTGTCTCAGCGGAAAGAGCATGCAACGCTTGATCTCAGGGTTGTGAGTTCCAGCCCCACATTGGGTGTAGAGATTACTTAAATAAAAACATTTTAAAAAATAGTAATAACAATAAAAACATATTGGAGCGCCTGGGTGGCTCAGTCGTTAAGCGTCTGCCTTCAGCTCAGGGTGTGATCCCAGGGTCCTGGGATCGATCCCCACGTCAGGCTCCTCCACTGGGAGCCTGCTTCTTCCTCTCCCACTCCCCCTGACTATGTTCCCTCTCTCACTGCTGTCTCTCTCTCTGTCAAATAAATAAATAAAATCTTAAAAAAAATTTTTTTTAAATAAATAAAAACATATTAATTCAAACTATCTTAAAAAAATAAAAAGAACCCACATATTAAGGACCTTGATAATGATACAGGTGACATCACAAATCAGTATGAGGAAGGTTTCTTAAACAGGGTATTGATTTTTGGTAAATTATCTCTTTAATAAATCCTACTAAGATGATTGATTAGCCACATGGAAATTTAAAAAACCAAAACAAAATAAGGCCCTACCTCATAGCATATACAAAAAGTGAATTCCAGGTGAACTAAAAACCTAAATGTAAAAAGCAAAATTTTAAAATTTTGAATAAAATAGAGAAGAATTTCTTACTTAAGATATAAAAATCATAAACCAGCAGGGAACAAAGTAAAGCATTTAATTACATAAGAACTTTACCATTCTGTTCAACACACAGATATATTTTAAAAGTAAAAAAATAAAATGAGTCACACATGGGATAAGATCAGTATATTTAGCTTACAAAGAATCAGTACACAGAGTACACTGAGAAACAAATCTCAGAAATTAATGAGAGGGGCGCCTGGGTGGCTCAGTCAGTTAAGCGTCTGCCTTCGCTCAGGTCATGGTCCCAGGGTCTTGGGATCGAGTCCTGCAACGGGCCTGCTCAGCGAGGAGCCTGCTTCTCCCTCTGCCTCCAACTCCCCCTGCTTGTGTTCTCTCTCTTCCTCTCTCTCTCTAATAAATAAATAAAAATCTTAAAAAAAAATTAATGAGAAAAAGACAAATAATGCAACAACAACAAAAATGAACAACAGCCATGAATCAAGAATTCACAGGTGGGAATGGAAGGAGGCCGGCTGAGGATGTGGCCGCCCCAGTGCAGGGGCTGAGGAGCTAACCCAAGAACAGATGACTGACGTCAACAAGCCTTCTTCCTATTTGACAAAGACGGCCATGACCCATCGCGACAGAGGAACGTGGACCTGTCATGAGGTCACTAGGTCAGAACCCAACAGAAGCCAGCTTGCAGGATGTGATCAGCAAAGTGGACTTTACCAATGGGGCATCTTCTGACTCTGTTTTTAAAACTTTCTGAACATGACGTGGAGCCTGCAGAAGAGGATGTGGCCATGGATTTCAGCATGACATCAACACTGCTATTTCAGAAATTACAATTTACATCCAAATTGTAAATGCTAGTCTCTCTCTCTTTTTTTCCCCCAATACAAGGACTATTAACTTAAAAAAAAAAAAATAAAGAATTCACAGATGAGGAAACCTTCGTGACTGATAAACATGAAAAGATTCTCCCCCTCATGGGAATCAGAGAAATGCAAATTTAAAACATAAGATCCTGTTTTATGCTCATGGAATTGGCAACAGTTTCGGTTCTGACGATACCAACTGTGGGGGAGGGTATGGAGCCTCTAGAACTCCATCTGCTCTTGTTGGAGTTGACCTTTGTAAGACCAGAGTGTGGTGGGGGCCAGGTTGAGGTTGGGCATGAACGATGGCAGGCACAGGGATTCTTAGCTTAGCTCAGACCGGCCTCCCTCAGCATGGTGACATGAATGGTGGCAGAAACTGGGGTTTTGTGCTTCCATTTAAAAATCAAATGGTAGGAAATGCTACCAAGAAGAGAACAAGAAGGAAAAGAGACCTCTCTTACGCATTGTCTATAAATGAAGAGGTGAGCTCTGCTTTGCCCTGCTCGAGTATGGCTTCTAGGTATGTTCCCAAGGACATGGGGTTACTGTTCTCAGCTCAGTCAGTCATGTACCTGTTCCTTTGACCAGACAGCGATAGGGGCTGGCATTATACTTGACAGTTATATCCAGACCACCCAGAATCAGGGAGGGGTAGACTCCCAGGAGGAAAAGAGGGTTTAGGCAAATTCAAACCACAGATGTCCACTATAGGATAAAACTGAGCATGCCATTTTGTGGGCTTTTTTCTTTTACCCACAATTACTAATATTACGTAAACATTTCTCAGGGAGGGATTTATTTAAAAAAAAATTTTTTTTTTAGCTTGTCGAGAAGGAAAAACTTTTCCTCTACCCATTTAGGTTCAGTGAGTAGAGACTGATTTAAACCAACGAAAGACAGATGAATAGGGGAAAGGCTTACAATTTTAATTAATATTCACATACACAGGAGTTCACAGAAAAACAGTGAATTCCAAGAAGTGATTAGATACAGGTTTTATATTCCCTTTTAAGAAAGGAAAGAGGCGGGGTGCCTGGGTGGCACAGTGGTTAAGCATCTGCCTTCGGCTCAGGGTGTGATCCCAGCGTTCTGGGATTGAGCCCCACATCAGGCTCCTCTGCTATGAGCCTGCTTCTTCCTCTCCCACTCCCCCTGCTTGTGTTCCCTCTCTCGCTGGCTGTCTCTATCTCTGTCGAATAAATAAATAAAATCTTTAAGAAAAAAAAAAAAGAAAGGAAAGAGGCTTTGGGCTTCCAGGGATGGTAAATCACGGGGGAGTGACTAGCAAATATATGGGGCAAATAATGGAAGATACAGTTTATTTTTAGTAAGGCGTGTTTATGCAAACTCATCTCAGCGCCAGCCCCTCATCTACAGTGCTGAGAGTCACTCTCTTTCTGGTGGAGGGGAGGAGCGACAGATTCACAAAGGGAAATTCATGCCCTGCTTTCGGCAGGTAAGGGGAGGGCAAGAACTCTTCCTGCACCTGTTGGTTCTCAGTTGCCTTTAGCTGAAAATACTTCTTATGCCAAAGTGGCATATTTTGGGGTGGTGTATTCTGATCCCTTTCAAGGTAGAATTTACGGATAGTAGCAGTCACCATTTCTGATATTTTGTTCTATGAGTTTTGACAAATAAATTCGGTGGTAACCACCACCACCATCAAAATATAGTTTGGTGACCTGAAGTGGTCTCGTTGACTCAGCAGATCCAGGCTGATGGCCCCCTTTACAATCACCATTACTGGTGGCTGGGATACCCTGCCTGGAGCACATCCCCACTCCTGGGGTCACCTGGTGAGCAGGGAGGTGCCAGGAATGAGGGCCCCCCAGAATGATTACCCCAAGTGAAAAGAGAAGGCTCCTTCAAAGGCAGGAGTACTGGACAGAGGAAAGTTATAGCTTCCATGACAGTGTCCAAGGAAACAGATTTAGTGTAAGTAAACTCTTAGGAACTTGAACAGGGCCCTTCTGATCTCTGGGATCAAGGCCACCATGCACATAGCACCTCTCGCTTCGTAATGGCCCTGAGCCCAGCCTGCGTTCCCCAACCCCAGAAGGTATGGTGATTCGGGAGTCCCACTGTCACCCAGCCCTCTGAGGCCTTGGGCAGTGAGAGTCTTTACCCTGTGCAGAGCGAGGGTGCAGGCAGCACCAGGAAGGCCCCATAAGAAAGTTTAATTGCGGGACACCTGGGTGGCTCAGTTGCTTTAGCGTCTGCCTTTGGCTCAGGTCCTGATCCGAGTCCTGGGAACGAGTCCCGGGTCGGGCTCCTTGCTCAGTGGGGAGCCTGCTTCTCCTTCTGCCTGCTGCTCCCCCTGCTTGTGCTCTCTCTCTCTCTGACAAATAAATAGGTAAAATCTTAAAAAAAAAAGTTTTAAAAAAAAGGAGGGCTTTGAGGAATAAAGAAAGAGCCTAGGCATGGACGGTGAGGCAGGCTCTGAGGTAGGCCGAGCCCTGGGCAGCACGCTGATGGCAGTGACTCTTACGTGGATTAAAACTCCAGTACAAAGTAGTGCCCGGTTTGTCCAAAAACGTTTCCTGGTAGTTGGATGGCCAGTGGTGTGTCTAACTTTAGACGGATCTGCACATCGGGACCCTGACAGTGTCATCAGGACGGCTTTTTTTCAATGCCTCCTGTTTGGGGCGCCTTTCTTCAGTCTCCTCCTGCGGCTCTGAAGCTGACTGTCCGTATCCTCAGGGTCACTCGCTCACAGTTTGCTGGCCGGAGCCCCACACGAGCCTGGTTCCAGCTACTTAAGTACCTCCGGCTGAACAAGGTCTGAGGGTCTAAAGCAGACTTGCACAACACACACGGTAGAAGATGGTGCCAAAACCAATACAAATTAAATCGATAATCTAAAACAATAAAAGGCATTATTCATGATTATTGAAATGGTTATTTCAGTAATACTAACAATAATTGAAATAATTATTTCAACAACAATAATAATAGTATATTGAGTTCTTCCTAAGCACCAAGTGCTGTCCTTTGCGAAGATTCTCTCATTGAATCCCACAGCCCATAGCATCCCAATATCTGGGGGGCCGTCAGATGCAATGGCTCTCTCCCTTGTGTGTGGCCGTCAGTTCTCAGTTTCAATCCCATTTCCATCGCTAAGTGTCTGTTTCATAATATATCCTGGCCGTTGTCCCTAGACCCAGAGGACACTCATCTGCAGCCCTCTCTCAGGGGGGTTGCTTTTGCACCAAACTTATGAGTTGACTTGTGAATTTGTGTTTCAGAGGCTGACCTTTTAATAACCTTCTCTTCAAACTCTGTGCATATCAAGAAGCTGGTGCTAAAGATGAGTAAGACCGAGCCTTCTCTGCAGAAGTGAGAGAGAGGGACGTCTCGCCAAGTGGTTTTCCTGGAATAGGCTGGATTGGAAGTGTGCAGCTCAGGAGGGAAAGACCTCATTCCGCAGAGGAAGTCAGAAAGGAAGATCCTTTAAAGGTAGAGATCTGATCTGTTTGTTTATCGTGGCATACTCCACTCCGTAAACAGTGCCTAACATGTGGGAGACATCTGTCAAAAAACTGAACAAAGCAAGTGGTATTTGACTTGACTCTTAACCAGTGAGGACTGTTCCAGGCAGGATCAGCATTTGCAAAGGCACAATAGGATGAAGACCTTAGCCCCAAACACAAACATGTGCTGGGAGAAAGTCCTGTGTTCCAAAGGTGATCTCTGGCAGTAGTATGGACTACAAAAATGAGTTCTTCAGGAAGTTAGTAAAAATCACTGTTGGAATCACTTCTGAAATACTCTCTGATTTAGGCCTTCGTGATGTTCACCAAATATTTCTTGCATTCCACCTTTTAGACGCATGGTACGATGGCGATTCTGCACTCCCGCTGAAGTTTAGGTGTGCCATGTGACTTTCTTCCCCCTACCCCCAAAATGTTAAAAGGGCATAATGGAAACTTTTAAGAGTTCCTGCTCTGCTCCGCGGATGTGCAGCATAAGGAAGAAATGAGCCTTTGTGTAATAAGGCACCACACCTTCACCTTCCATTGGTTTAGTGAATCCTCACCCAAGCCCCTGAGGAAGGTACTGTTCCAGTTTTCCAGATAAGGAAAACAAGCCTACACACCTCTGGACCTGTGTTCTCCACTGTGACGGCCGCCAGCCGTATGTGGTGGTGAGCACTTGAAACGTGGTCCAAGCTGAGATGTGCTGTAAGTGTAAAGTACATACCAAGTTCAAAATGGTATGAAAGAAAGAATGGAAAATGTCTCATTAATAGTTTATATTGGGTACATGATAAAATAATATTTTAATGTTTATCTATCTTTTAAGGTATTTTATTTCCTTTCTTTTCAAAAATTCTATATATATATATTTTTTTTAGTGAGAGAGAATAGAGAGAGAGTGAGAGAGAGAGAAAGCGTGCGTGCAATCGGGGGGGCAGAGGGAGAGGGAGAGAGAGACTCTTTTTTTTTTTTTAAGATTTTATTTATTTATTCAACAGAGATAGAGACAGCCAGCGAGAGAGGGAACACAAGCAGGGGGAGTGGGAGAGGAAGAAGCAGGCTCCCAGCGGAGGAGCCTGATGCGGGGCTCGATCCCAGAATGCTGGGATCACGCCCTGAGCCGAAGGCAGATGCCCAACCGCTGTGCCACCCAGGCGCCCCGAGAGAGAGACTCTTAAGCAGACTCCATACCCAGCACGGAGCCCGATGCGGGGCAAGATCTCACGACCCTGAGATCATGACCTGAGCTGAAATCAAGTCAGTCGCTTAACTGACTGAGCCACCCAGGTGCCCCAAGACTTTTTATTTTCAATTAATCTCTACACCCAACATGGGGCTTGAACTCACAACCCCAAGATGCAGAGTTGCCTGTTTGACCAACTGAGCCAGCCAGGCTCCCCTATGAAATAATAGTTTAGACACATTGGGTTAAATAAAATATGTTATTAAAATTAGTTTTGGGGTGGCTGGGTGGCTCAGTCAGTTAAGCATCCGACCCCCGGTTTCAGCTCACATCATGATCTCAGGGCTGTGAGATCGAGCCCCCCGTCAGGCTCCCAGCTCTTCCCCACCTTCTTCCCTCCCCCTCTGCTTCTCGCCTTGTTCACCCTGGTACACTCACACAGTCTCTCTCAAATAAATAAATAAATAAAATCTGAAAAATAAAAGTTTCACCTGTTTATTTTTACTTTTTTCCTCCAATTTTTTGTTTAAATTTCAGCTAGTTAACATAGAGTGCAATATTAGTTTCTTTTTTATTTTTACTTTTTAAAAATAGAGCTGCTAAAAAATTTATAACTACATACGTAGCTTGTGTCCGTCGCTTGCACGATATTTCTTTTGGATCCTACGTTCATAAGTCACAGATGAGGGAAGCAGAGACTGGTTCTGGCAGCTCTAAATCCAGTGTTCTCTCTGCTCTACATCCCTTCCCCACCGGAGCTGTCTTATTTGGTGAGGGTAGTTTGACTGACAGTCTACATGTATTTATTCATGGATTCATACGACAAATATTTATTGAACGGTCACTGTATGCAAAGCATGGAGGAGAGTGGTGTGATTGCACTCTGCCCAGAACCCTCCGTCCTGCTGAGGATGGAAGTCCTATGCTTGGAAAACTGATAAATGGCCAAGTTGGAAGGTAAATGAGATGCTAAAATAGAAGTGCTGTTCAGGAAGGGAAATATGAACTGGGTTGGAGTAATAAAAAAAATTTACAAAAAAAGAAAGCTCTGTTTAAAGACCATCCTGCTCAGCTTGTTAAAGCCAATTTGCCCCGTGAACTTCCCTAAATACCACAACCCAGGGACACTAAGCAAGGCTGGTTGTCCCATTTCTTATGCTCCTCTGCTTGCTGATCCTTGAAAAAGGAGTCAGTCTGTGCACTTCATTTATTGATTATTGATTTTTATGATTGAAGTGTAGTTGACCTACCATGTTATATTAGTTTCAGGTGCACAGCACAGAGATACAACAATTCTGTACATCACTCAGTGCTCACAGCCTGTGTATCTGGGATGCAAGTCCTACCATTGGGGAAAAACCACTAAGAATTCTGCTTCGTTTTTGTCCCAATTCGATTGATGGAAATAACAAGATTGATGCCATATGTCATAAGTGAACATAACTGGACAAGTGTAAATTTTCATTCATTTCTTTTTTCATTGAGCGAGAGAATCCGAGCATGGGGTTGGGGAGGAAGGGCAGAGGCCGAGGGAGAAACAGGCTCTCTGCTCAGCAGAGAGCACGACGTGGGGTTCCATCCCAGGGCCCCCTGGGATCATGACCTGAGCTGAAGGCAGATGCTTCACCGACTGAGCCACCCAAGTGCCTCCTAAATTTTCATTCTTAAATGATTAATTACTGAAGGGAATATGAAATCTAAAATGTGAACTGATAAACGATGATCACATTTTCACTTCTTAACAATTCAATGCTCATGTCAAACCCTGTGAGTTTTATACGTCCTTTAATTCCACCTTGCGTATAATAAGCCGTTCTCTTTATCTTTTATAAGCCAAGTACCCTCTGCCAGGGTGATGTACGGTCAATATTATCAACTGTCAATATTGGAGATAACGTGCCTCAGTCCAGAGTTGGCGCTTCGGGGAGTGTGGCCTGAGAATCTGTATTTTTTTCCAGGCCATTCCTATGCACCCTAAAGTTGGAACAACTTGCTAGTCTCGTATGAACAACTTGCTATCTTGCATTCTCCCCAGCAAGATCAAAGGGCAGGAGGGGTGAGGCCTAGGAGACATTTGGAAAGGCCTCCCACTGTCAAACGGAGTGGAGAGGATTATTCATAACCCCTTGGTGCGGAAAAATCTGGAACTTCCGAAGCCCTGGGCGAAGGCGTCTTGCATTACTTACTTAGCGTGCAGGGAACCCCTCCACCCTCTGCACCAGTGGCACAAGGAGTCTTGGCGCCCTTAAATACAACGAAGTTGGGAGTTTGATTTCTGGGAATCAGGGACTTCTGATTTCCTGCTTTGTTATCAGAAAGTAAGCACATTGATTGTACCCCTTTCCTTCTTCAAGGTGGGCGACTGTACCTGATGTTTTTTCTTAATGGCAGAAGCAAAATAGGGGTTTGAGGAGACGTAGTGAGCAAGTGGCTCCGGAAAGTGGATCTGGTGAAGACCATTCCTTCCTGGCACGAACAGGGCAGCCTAGAAGGGTGTCCGTACAGCACTTCCTGGGAAGAACAATCCTGTGTTCTTTCAGGGCTAGCAGTCTCCGTGCCTCCCAGATGTAGCTTGGGTTCCCTTTCATTGGGGCATCGATTGGGTCTGGATACTTTTATTTTTTAACTTTTTGTTCTGAATTAATTGTAGACTCACAAGAAGTTGCAAAAATAGTACAGTGAATTCCTGTATCCTCTTCATCCAGCTTCCCTCGATGATAACATCTTACATAACTGTTGACTGTTGTCAAAACGAGGAAACCGAAATTCGCACAATATTATTAATTATACGACAAACTTGGCCTCTTTTGGTGTGTGATTATCTAGTCAAGATGGCTCAGGAGCCACTTCGGGAAGCAAGACACCCTGGATGTGTACCCAGCACACAACCTGAAACACTAGCTTCACTTCAGACCCCACGCACATTCACAGGAGCCCCCTAAGTGCCCCGTGGAAGGCAGCCATGTTTTCTCTCTTGTAAGGACCGGCCATGACATCTCTGCACAGCAGCGGTCTTTGGTTCAAGTTTTCTGAGGGCTGCAAACCAGTTCCAAAGAGCCAGCTGTTCATTGGTATTAAACTAGTTTTCTTATGCTGCATTTTGCCTTGTGCACTCAATAAATACACATTTCTATAGAGTTTTAGATTTATAGAACCATTACACATAGTTTACTGTATTTAATCTCTTGCAATCCATCCAGGACATTAGGATCCGTACTATAATTTATATTTTATAGGTTAGGAAACTGAGTGTCAGAGAGGTTAAAAAACTAGGACCCACGCCAGATTCTGGGGATCACCTCATTCTAATGTCTTTTTTATTTTTTCTACTCTCCAAATATTTTGTTGTCGTTTTAACTTTTTTACTATGCACTTTAATGTATCAAATGATTCGATAAGGTTTATTGTAAAAAAAAAAAAAAAAAAAGAACAGTCCCAAGCACCGCCCTTGCTCCCCAGCCCTGGTTAATAATCTCCAGAAGGAACCACTTGAACTTTTAGCTGCAGCTTTTGGTCCTTATCGTCACATCTCTAATAACATGCCTATACCACTATTTCTTGATTTTTCACTTTTAAGCATTATCTACTGATTTCCCACATTGGGAGGTGAGGATTTTGTTTTCTGTCATTAACTTTACCACTGCTCCCATCCCATACAGATTACTTGATCACCCCCCAACACACTCCAGATATATCACAATTTGGGGTATGGTGGTATTTGGGGATTTCTTTATTGTGACTATAAATGCTAGTCACTGCTGACTAGCTGAGTCATATATATACTATGATTACTCCTCAACTTTATATTCTCCCTGGAGTTAGTAATTGTTAAGATTTTTTTCCTTTGCTTAGTTTTCTTTTTTCTTTTTTTTCTTTTAAAGATTTTATTTATTTATTCGACAGAGATAGAGACAGCCAGCGAGAGAGGGAACACAAGCAGGGGGAGTGGGAGAGAAAGAAGCAGGCCCATAGCGAAGGAGCCTGATGTGGGGCTCGATCCCATAACGCCGGGATCACGCCCTGAGCCAAAGGCAGTCGCCCAACCGCTGTGCCACCCAGGCGCCCCTCCTTTGCTTAGTTTTCTAAGCAACTTACCATATCTAATATATTTCTGTATTTTTCCCTGTGGCCTGAGTCTCCTGTCAGTAAAACTGATTTTCTATCCATTTCATCTGTTTGGAAATGTCTCTCCCCAACTGTTTTGACCTGCTCCTCGAGAGGCTGGTTACTCTCTAGGCTCAAAATGAAGCTGTCACCCTGGATCCCCTTCACCTTTTCCCTAGGACCTCTTTTTACGGCTCTCTTTTGTTGGATTCCCTGAAGTCTTTCTAGGTTTACTCACTCATTTTGGGGGAGTACCTCCTCTGGTATCTTCCTCTAATATCTTCTAAGCATAGTTGGAGATACATTTTTTGAGACTTTGCATATCTGGAGACTTCTTTATTCTAGTCTCATATTTGATTGATAATTTGTCTGGAGACAGAAATTTAAATCTAAATCTCATTTCCCTGAGAATTTTTACATTATTTTATTTTCTTTGCTTACAATGTAGTCATTAAGAAGTCTAGAGTCATCTTAATACCTGCTTTTTTTTTTTTAAGATTTTATTTATTTATTTGACAGAGAGAGACAGCCAGCGAGAGAGGGAACACAGGCAGGGGGAGTGGGAGAGGAAAAAGCAGGCTCCCAGTGGAGCAGGGGGCCCGATGCAGGGCTCGATCCCAGGATCCTGGGATCACGCCCTGAGCCAAAGGCAGACACTTAACAACTGAGCCACCCAGGCGCCCCTTAATACCTGCTTCTTTATAAGCAATCTGTTTTTTCCTTTTGGAAATTTTTAAGGTTATCCTTTCCCCCTCATTTCACAGTGACGTGCCTTGGTGAGCTCTTTCCATCTGAAAACTTTTGTATGTTGGTTCTAGGAAATGTTCTTCAATTATTTCTTTATTTTCTCCCTCCATTTGGTCGTTCTCTCTTCTTTCTCAAATTTCTTACATTCATTTGTGGACTTTCTGTATTCAGTCTCCAATATTCTTATCTTCTCTCTTTTATTTTCTTTCTCTATGTCTTTCCCCCCCTCTTTCTGAGAGATTTCTTAAATCCTCCATCTCCTCCAGTGAGTGTTATTTTTTTTTAAATGTTCTTCATTGATTCCAAGATGCACATTTTTTTCACATTTTAAAGCCTCTAAAATCAGGATATAATTCATAAATAATGGCCTGTTACAATGACTGTGGTCCAGGCTGTAGTCATAGCATCATTGTTCCTGCCTGTGCCTTTACAAACTTGTCATCTCACATGAGTTATAAGCATTGTTGATACCACACATGTTAAGAAATGTAGTTGAAGGCAGGAAAAATGCCAAATTCCTTGGAATTAATGAAAGAACTTTCAAAGCAACATGGAGCTGGCGTGACCAACTTGTACCTTGTGCAAGATTATCGTTGAAGCGTCAAACCTCAATTGGTCAGAATTTTCTGCTGACTTTGAAGAGAAGTGCATGACATCCAGCGATGTACAACTCAACTGGGAAAAGATGAAACTACAATATAAGTCAAATAAAATAGTGCTAGATTTAAATTTTGAAAAATGGATCCCAGTCGCTTAGAAAAAAAAAAAATCCCTAAAATTCTACTGGAGCAATTAGCCAAGAAATGATGCATAATCTGGGGTGCCTAGGAGGCACAGTCAGCTGAAATCTGGCCTGGTTTCAGCTCAGGTCATGATCTCAGGGTCATAAGATCGAGACCCCTGTCCAGCCCCACATCAGGCTCTGCACTCAGCGCAGAGTCTGCTTAGAGTTTCTCTCTGCCCTTCCCCTCAATAAATAAATAAATAAATCTAAAAAAAAAAAAAAAAGAAATGATGCATAATTTGTACACTAATGGCATGAAGAAATTCAATGAAGGAAAAAAGATACCAGTGATTCTGAATTGGGAAGTGGTTTCAGAAGATTCAGACTCTGAATGTGAAGATGTTTAGGAAGTAATACATTTTTCTTGTATTTTCACACATGCACACGATGGTGATAAGTAGAATGCATCTGTCTCTAAGCCATATTAAAAGTTCTTCAGTAGGTAAAGATAAAAATGGTGCATTTAAAAAAATAGTACAAAAAATAATGATGTATCTTATGGTTGATGCCATCTTAAGAGAGTGGGTATTTTTTATTTCTAAGAGTTAGGTTTTTTTCTGAGAATTTTTTTGGTGATATCCTGTTCTTGTTTCATGGATAAATATTTGATCATCCCTGTGAGGACAATAATGACTGTTTTTTTAAGTTTTCATTTATGTGTAGTCTGGGTTTCTTCTAAATTGCTTTTTCCTCCCACTCTTGTTTATTTAGCACTCATTTTTCATATAAGTAATTCCCCCTCAGATGTCTGGTAACAAAAATTTGGTACTAACAAGCTATTTGAACTCTCTGTAGACTAGAGTAAGTCCTGGGCTTCCCTGAAGGCTGAGGAGCTTTTCTTCAGTGAGGACCATTCATTGCTTCAGAATTTTTTAGGTATTTTCTCTTGAGTTGTTTCCTGCCTGGGAGGTTTTTGCCTGACAGTCAGCATCCAGGAAACAACTGTGGTCCTCTGACAAGGTGGGGGAGACTATTCATCCAGCTGAAGGTTTGGGGGAAGGGGCTTAGGATGTGACCCTCCTGTCTTCATTATCTCCTGTTTTCTTGGACTGGGACAGCCATTTCCCCACTCTGGTGCTATTCATGGAAAACCAAGCTTCCTTTTATGGAGGGCTAAGTCAGTTCACTCTTTCTTCTGCTTTCTACCTTCCAAAATTTTGTGGCTATTTTCTTTTCTCTTACCATCTTCTGCAGGTTTATGGGTTTTGTTTGTCCCTTTGCCATAATTTCAGTTGAATTTCCAGAAGGAGAAGCATTAAATGTGTGTGTTCTGTCTTTAAACTGAATCTCTCCATATTCTCTTGCCTCATTGGAATATTTTCAAAATAAGTTATGTAATTTTCTTTAATGTTAATATTTCTAGATGTTTCTTTTCTTTTTTTTACCTCCTCACTTTATACTCTCAAAACCATAATCATTTTATTTGTTTTGTTTGATTTGTTTTGTTTAGAGCAGAGAAGATAGTTTAATTTAGGCAAGAGGAGAAGGAAATGGAAGGGAACATGACTTTAAGTGGTATTTATTTAATTCCCACAAAACCCAGCCAGATGGGCACAAGCATCCTGTTACATGGGAGAGAAAGTTCAGGGAGGTTACATACCTGCTTCAGAGTTTCATTAGGCAGATCCTGAAGTAACTATTAAATTTTTGACTCTGATTCTCCTTGCTCTTTTGTCACTCTATGCTGAGAAAAGATGAGAACTATTAGAAGCACCCTGTCAAAGGTCTTTGGTATTTGAGACAACATTCTTCACGCCACATTCTAGATCCTTCCATTCATTTCACAGCTATGGCAGAACACATTCTCTTCTTCCTGTAACCTCAACCAGAGGCAACTCACATAGCATTTTGCCAGCCCCTAGCTCCCACCAACCCTAACACCAACCAGTTGTAGATAACCAATCTCCGTCAAGACTCTTTATGGTGGAAACTGAGAACTGAAAGTGTTGATATATAGACGTTTCCAGTCATCAACACAGGTGAAAGTACGTCCTGACGAGTAAGCCTAAAAGGGAGTCATTCATTCTGATTAGCAGTGTCAAAGTGAGCTGGGTCAGTGGGGCCTGGAGCCAGGCTATCCTCGTGAGCGGATATGACAAAGGCTGGGCCTGAGGGACGGGGGGTCAACAGACTGAGATCTGAATGGGAAAGGGTTGCCACTAAAGGCCTAAGGGGCAGTCACCAAAAGGCATCCGTTAGATAAGGCAATCTTTGAGGTGCCTTTTTGTCAGGCTCTGGAGTGGGAGAAAGGGCTGTTGGTTAATTAGGAGTAGGACAGGACTGGCAGTTAAGATACAGGGCACGGAGTTAAATTTGAATTTAAGATAAGCAACTGATGTTTGTTTTTAAGATTCTATTTCTTTAATTTGTGTGTGTGTGAGAGAGAGAGCACAAGCAGAGGGAGGGGCAGGCAGAGGGAGAAGCAGGCTCCCTGCTGATCAAGGAACCCAACACAGGACTCGATCCCAGGACCCTGGGATCATCACCTGAGCTGAAGGCAGACGCTTAACTGACTGAGCCACTCAGGTGTCTCTGATCATTCTTAAGTATGAGTATGTCCTATGCAACATGTGGGACATACTTATACAAAAATTATTTTGTTGTTTATCTGAAATTCAAATTTAATTGGGTATCATGTATTTTTATTTACTAAACCTAGCAACCTGAAGTAAGGAGTGGATGTGAGTAGCCTCCAGAGATACACAAACCACCTTGAGGCTTTCTTGCAACAAAATCTTATAAGGAAGCCAAATACATGTAAAAGAGCAATGAATCCATTCAGGTTGAAGCAGGGAGAGGGGGCCTCTCTCCCACGAGCCTTCTTTCCCACTGCCCCTTTCCTGTAATGGCTGGAGGCACCACCACCAAAAGTGAAAATTTCCTGACGGGCATGCGTAACTTCTCCCATTTAGGGGGAGATAGGTTTCTTGGGTTATTTCTGCAGGCCCTGTAGAAAGGTACCGCCATGTCTGTCAGTAGAAACGTTAGCTTAAGTGTTGACCAGCTTTGGAGGTAGCGAAGGCCTTACTTGCAGGAGCCCACAGCATCGGTACCAGGTGGCAGGACTCAGTCCCCCGAGGAACGGGGGCTCAGGTGGTCAGTACAGGTTTTCAGTTGGCTTGGTCCTGGAAGGGGCCAATATGGATGGTTTTGCAAGGCTTCTCTGGTACCTAGGGGATGTGATACATGAGCCACTGAATGGGGTCTAGAGAATACCAGTATAATCACGGAGGGAAAGAGTATATGCTTTCCTAAGTGGCACTATTTAATGGAGAACAGCATGGTATAATTTAGTGCATGACATTTGTTACTTTTGATACTTATACTTTTAAAAACCTTGTTTGTAATATATGCCAAAGACTCCAGATTAGTTCAAGACTCAAGGGAGTAGGGAAAAAAATGGAACTGTATTTGAAATTCCTGAGTATATTTATAATAACACAAATTATGATCACCTATCAATGGATCTGTAGTCCACGGGGGGATCACTGGATGGTATATCTTGCCTTCAACTGATACCTGCTTAATGAGGTTTTGCAGCATAAAGGATATTCGTGACAGCGAATAAAATTTTGCACTGATAAGACCAGGAAAGACAGAAAGGAAAGATGATCAATGTAAACGAAAAGAGTGCAAGGTATCTGATGAAACCGCACAAATGATAAAGCTTTTTCTTCTGGCCCAAGCAGAATGATCTTCAATCCAAGACAGATGCAAAAAGAGCATCTAGCTGCTTAAAATGAGAGCAAGGCTGTTGGCTTAGATAAATGACGCCCCAGAGTCCTGAAAGAAGTTGCAGATGTGATCACAGGGCAATCCGACCGGCAGGGCTCGGGGAACAGAGAGACAGCAAAACACCGGAGATGGACAAATGAGTTCCAGGTTTTCCAGCACAACGGGAAAAGTGACTTACGGATCTGTGCACTGGCTAAGTTTAATGCTGAGCTTCAGCAAAACTCCAGAATGAATGATTAAAGGGGCTTTGTGTGTATTTATTAAAGAAAGTGGTGACTGCGGGCACTCTCTTGAGTTCCCTGAAATCTGAGCTCAGGCCAACCACCCTTGTTTCCATTTTGTAGCAGTTGACTGCAGGAACAGGAAAATATTATAGTCAGGAATGACTTATGTTAGCAAGACATTTGCCAGGAGTCTCGCATGACATCCTTGTGCACAGAGAAATGTGGACTGCTGATTCCAGGGTCCTCTGTATTCCAGAATTCACCACATGCGACCTCAATCACAGGGGTGCAAGGAAATAAAACGATCATAACGGAAATCCTTATAAACAACCTCTTTTAAAACTAATGACTTTGAAGAAAGATAGTCACACTCAACTATCTTTCCTCACTTGTGTTAGTTGCTAGGACTGCAGCAACAAAATACCGCAGACTGGAATGGCGTAAACAACAGAAATCTATTTTCTCACAGTTCTGGAGGCTGGAAGTCCAAGATCAAGGGGTCAGCAGGGTTGGTTTCTCCTCAGACCCCTTTCCTTGGCCTATAGATGGCCATCTTCTCCTTGCGTCTTCACGTGGTCTTTCCTGTGTGTGTGTGTGTGTGTGTGTGTGTCTCCCCACTAAGCAGCACACAGCAGACTCCCCACTGAGCAGAGACCCACTCCTGGGGCTCAATCTCAGGACCCTGAGATCAGGACCCGAGCTGAAAGCAGACACTTAACCGACTGAGCCACCCAGGCACCTCCTAATCTCCTCTTCTTGTAAGGACACCCTAATTACCTGTTCAAGACACTATCTCTGAACACACTTACCATCGGAGGTGCTAGGGGTTAGGATTCAACATGGGAATTCTAGGGGACACAGTTCAGCTCATATTATCACTTTATACCAGCATCTGTGCCAGCCCAAATCACCAACGCTTTGTTGTTAGCTTGCTGATTTTCTCGTATAATACAATAATAAAAATCGGCACTATAATATTAAATGCTTACTATGTGCCAAGCACTGTTTTACCTGCTTACCCATATGTACTCACTTAATACTCCTTAAAACCCCATAAGGTAAATAATTATTCTTATTCATTCATTTTAGAGAATTGAGGCTCTTGGTCAAGTAGGATTTCAACCTGCATGAGCTGGATCCAGAATCCATGTAAATAGCTATCTTCTTTGAAGGAATTCAAATCATTTGCAAAGTGAAATTATAAATCTTGCAAAAGATATTGGATTTCAAGAAGTCTTTCAGGGAACTGTTTGAATGAAATCCAAAATAGAAAACAAAAAAGGATCTCCAAGAGTCAGACTGTTAATTGAAGAGGAAAAAAATCATGAAGACTTTAAAGGCCCACAGAAGTGAATTATTTGAATATAAAAGGAAAAGTAAGGACCTTGGGACAATGAATCAAGCCTTCTAATATTTTTGCAGAAATGCAATCTTTACGATTATAATCTGAATGTCAAAAATAAAATGAAGATGATCGCACCTTGCTATCATAGTTTTCTCAGAAAATCTCCCTCCTCCCATAAAATAACAGGCCTTGAGCCATTCTTTTCCTTGTTTTCAGAACTGATGCACTGTTGCCGTCATAGCTGAAATCTTGTTAACTTGAAGGTAAAATGAATTAATTTGCCAGATGTTTGGTTTTATTTTTTAAGATTCATTCTAATAAAACATTATTTTCAATATTTAATGGATTTTTTTCTGTTTTAAACAGTTTTAAGTGGGTTTTTTTTCAGGGTCAGTTATGCTCTGCTAATGACCTTCTGTATTATTTCAGCTGATTAAACAATTGCACCCAGAAAGTATTAAGTGATTAGTGTCAAACTATAGATATATGTTTCCGATGACATACCTTGGGGATTCTTGTTTTATATTTTAATGTTTAATTTGGTGAAGAGCAATCAGACATGCTTATTTAATAAATTGGTGTTGAAAACCTGAGAGGGGGGGCACCTGGGGGGCTCAGTCAGTTAAGAGTCCTCTTGGTTTCTGCTTGGGTCATGATCTCAGGGTCCTGGGATTGAGCCCTGACTTGGACTCAGCACAGAGTCTGCTCGGGATTCTCTCTCCCTCTCCCTCTGCCCCTCCTGTTCGTGGTCTCTCTCTCTCTGAAATAGATAAATAAATCTTTATTTATTTTTTTAAAAAGAATTTATTTATTTATTTATTTCAGAGAAAGAGAAATAGTGACAGAGATAGCAAGAGAGAGCACAAACAGGGAGGAGAGCGAGAAGCAGGCTCCCCGCTGAGCAGGGAGCCTGACTGAGGGCTTGATCCCAGGACCCTGAGATCATGACCTGATCCGAAGGCAGATGCTTAACCTACTGAGCCACCCAGGTGTCCCTAAATCCTTAAAAGAAAAAGAAAGAAGAAGAAGAGGAAAAGAGAAAGAGAGAAAGAGAGAAAGAAAGAAAGAGAAAAGGAAGGAAGAAAGGAAGAAAAAGAAAAAGAAAACTTGGGAGGGATAGCTTATATGACAGATAATAGCAAGGTCCACAAGGATTTCAGGGCGGGAACATGAATTAAAACTATAAGGAGAATTTTAACAAGAAAAAAATGCATTTAGGTTAAACAGTATCTATTTCATAAATACAAAAGAGGAAAGAACTGGCCAGATTACAGGCTCAAAAGCATGATTTAGATGTTTGATGACATTCCTAGATTAAGCTAAATAATCCTAGTTTACCGTGTCCTAGCTATTATCGAGGGTCTTGCCATCCTCCCTAGGTATCATTAAAAACAACAAAACTGTTGTAAACCTGAGTGTGACCGGGATATCAAGATACCGTAAAACCATATCCTATAGAAAACAGTTGAAGAAAATATCAAGTCCTTAGGAAATGATACAAAGAAATACATAGAAGCCATTTTCACATGTTTGTCAGCTACTCTCAGGTATTTGGAATGTGGGGAAGAGAGTAGCTTGTGGGTTGCTCCAGGGAACCCTGTGGGAAATAGTCAAGAGGGATATTTGGGTTTAACATATTAGAAGAGCCTGTAACGCTTAAAGGAGGTCTGGAAATGGGCAGGAAACCTTCCTGTCCCTCGATCTCCTTCAGCCATGTTTTGTGGTTTTCAGTGTCTTTTGCCTCCGTGGTTGAGTTGATTCAAAAGTATCTTATTCTTTTTGATGCTATGGTCAATGGATTTGTTTCCTTGATTTCTTTTTTGGGTTGTCTATTTTTCTCCACGAGAGACTAACTTTGCCTGTTCTAGAATTTCATGTAAATGCAGTTATACAGCATGAACTCTTTTTCAAAAAGTATTTTATCTATTTATTTGTCAGTGAGAGAGAGAGAGCACGAGCAGGGGGAGCAGCAGAGAGAGAAGGAGAAACAGACTCCCCGCTGAGCAGGGAGCCTAGTGCAGAATTTGATCCCAGGACCCTGGGATCATGACCTGAGCCGAAGGCAGACGCTTAACCAACTGAACCACCCAGGTGCCCCATACAGCATGAACTCCTTTGCAAGTCTTCTTTCAATCTGCATAATTGTTTTGAGTTTCGTCCATACTGTTGAGTATATCAGTAAGTCATTGCTTTTTATTGCTTAGTGGTGTTGCATTGAATGACTATCCCACAGCTTGTTTAGCCAGCCCCATGTTGACGGACGTGTGGCTATTTCAGTTTGGGGTTGGTATGAATAAAGCTTCTATACACATTCTTGTTCAAGGCTTTGTGCAGACGGATGTTTTCAGTTCTCTTGGGCAAGGACCTGGGAGCGGAATTGCTGGGTCCTAGGGTAGGGCTATGCTTAGTCTATAAAGACACAGTCAGACCTTTTCCCAAAGTGGTGGAGGTCAATGTATTTTTTAAATTTTAGTAATATTTTTCTTCAGTTTTGTAAGGTGGTCTCTTAATGGTCACCACCTGCCAGCCAGTGCCTGCTACGTGCTGTAAGTGTTAGCCCCCTTGCCAGGGAAAGAAGCCACTGGGCAAGGAAGTTCGGGTACAGCACCTCTCACAAAAGGAGGGTTTCTGGTCACAAAAGTTAATTGCTCAGGCGATCCCAGGGGTTCTTCCAGGCTCATTCACACAGCTCTGCTCACTGCACTCCATCTTCCTTCTTATTTGGTCTGAATTGCCTTTAAAGCACTCTCCTGGTCAAACACGCGTGTTCTGAAGCAATGAAACCTTGTCATTACGAATGTGATAGCGGGTGGAGCCTTGTGCATCGTGACGTTCTGCTTGACCCTTGCGAGCCAGGAAAAGAATATTTTTATGTTTCAGCTTTAAATCTTAGAGCGAAATACAGTCAGAAGCTCTAGTCTGTGTAAGTGACATTTTCCCACCCACTGGAGCACAAGGCAGTGGGTAGTTCGGGGCAATTGAGATACAGTGAGATTGTTTCTCTCTCAATGGGGCTGTTAAGCAGCTGTGAGAGAGCTCCCTTCTCAGGGTTATTCAGGGAGTCAAAAGGGTCTTTGTGCATGCAGAACTTAGAACATTTCTAGAGGACAGACCACAGTAAGACAAGACACTGGAGAGGACATTGTCACCAACTATTTTCCAAGGCTTCCTGCTACGGACTGTGACTAATTTTGTTGTAGGCAAAAACCATGTTACGGAAGTACATTGGTTAAGATTAGGCTCAGGAAAAGCTCGCTATATCACTCATGTAAACAAGGCAGAAGTCCGTTTCTCTCTCACCTGGGAGTCCAGAAGCCAGCAGCAGCCCAGGACCATGCCAGCTCCACGATGGTACACCACGGCTCATTCCAGTACACATAAGAAGGCTGAGAACTCTTCCTTCCAGAGCTCCAGATAAGAGAACTGAGCATGCTCTCAATTTTTAAAAATTCAAGTGTAGATGATACACAATGTTACATTAGTTTCACAAGTCTAACATTAGTGATGTGATGAGC
This sequence comes from Ursus maritimus, assembly GCF_017311325.1. Lineage (NCBI taxonomy): Eukaryota > Metazoa > Chordata > Mammalia > Carnivora > Ursidae > Ursus > Ursus maritimus. The sequence goes on along the minus strand of NW_024424230.1, from coordinate 51,221,781 downwards.
CCATACGTTATTTACTCTTGCTTAAAAAAAAAAAATTGTTTCTCCCAAGCCAGATGTTAAGCACAGGTTGTGTTAACCAAGAACATGTGTGCCTTTTCCCCGTAAGGAGACATCTTGGCGGTACCAGCTACTGTTGCTGACCTCTGTTGGCCTGAACTCTTGGTTGCATGGCCACACTGAACAGCAGAGGAGCCTGATATAAAACCTGAACATTGGGGTGCTGATATTAAACTAAAAGGGGAAGATGAATGTTGGGAGGTAATTATCCAGCTCTGCGATCGCAGCACTGGGGCGGATAAATAAATCAGTCTCCGCGTCTGCTCTATTCTATATGGTAGCCGCCCACCAAATATGGCTGTTGAGCAACTGAAATATGGCAGCTCCAAATTGGGATGTGCTGTAATTAGAAAATATACACAGGATTTCAAAAACCTAGTGTGAAAAAAAGAATGTAAGCTATCTATTTTTTATTAATTCCATATTAAAATGATACTATTTTGGATATGTTGAGTTAAATAAAATGTTATTAAAATTATTTCACGTGGTTGTTTTTACTTGTTTTTACATGTTTTTTTTAATGTGGCTACTAGAAAATTTAAAATGATACATATACCTCACAATATACTTCTTCTTTTTTTTTTTTTCCCTCATGTTATATTTTTATTAAACAGTGCCGCTCTAGAAAAACCAGTGAAGGGTCTGCTGAAGGCTCTAGGCTTGGGAAATGGGACTAACAGGAAGTTTAGCAGGGGCAGAAAGAGAGAGAAAGCACTAAGTTCACAAAGGAAAGCAGGGAGGGAAAGTAGGAGGGAGGATGAGAGGGAGGGAGGGAAGAGAAGCTAAGGATTAAGTCATGGAGGAGTTCTAGTTTGTAAGGCTGATTTCCCTGATGGTGAGCTGTGGACCAATTTGGGGAGAACTGGGGTGCAGGAGAAGGACTGAGAGGTGGCTGCATGGAGTGAACCAAAAGAAAAACTATTTTTCTGATTTTTTTTCTGGCCTGGGATGCAAAATGCTGATCTCTGGGCAGCACAGTGAAAATCCAAGACTAAAGCACTGGCATTCCAGAACCTTTCGGAGTGATCTTGGTGATTCCTGTGAGCCTGTATGTAATTCGTCTACTCCTCCTCCCTTTCTTAACCGTGGGCAGTGGTCATGGAAACCTGGCAGGAGGCATAGCTGGGAGCTCTCTGCAGTAGTTTGGCGCCTTGCCACAGACCCCTCATGCATCTCTGCTGCAAGGTGCTGGTCAGCACACTGGTAGGTTAGGACTACTGCAGTCGTCACAGCACCCCGGGGGACGGTCACACATTAAGCCTGGCCCTGTGGGAAAAATCTGGCAACAGCTGAAAAAAGGCACACAATCCTCTTCTCTCTCCTAGAGATCCAGAGGAGAAAACTGAGCTTATTCTCTTTTTTGATAATATTTTTATCCCCATATGTTAGGCACAGGTAGAGTTGAAAAAGAATGTGCAAGAACTGGTAATTATCTGGTGAAGATAAGCTGGATAGACAGATACCCTAGATCTGCTTTAGTAACTAATTTATCTTGGTTACTTATCCATATCGATTCAGAAGGAAAATAGAGGAAGACGTTTTTTCCTCTTCGTTTTGAACACCAATCTAGAGCTAGAGAGCCCCCAAATCTCTGTGTTGCTGTATAATTTTTACCATCCGCAATTCTATTGTCACAAGGATGAGTGGAGTACAGCATTGTATTAAGTACTTCAAGTTACTACAGACAAGTTATTACAGACAATGATTTAAGGCCAAATGATTTTTTAATAATAATAATAATTACTATTATTATTATTATTAATGTAATTTCAAAGGCAATCCAGTTTTTCCAACTTGAAGTCTTTCATTTACAATTCAATAACTTCTTAAAAATGCTATTAAAATATACTTTTCTAAGATTTGGAATTTTGAGACAAAAGTTTTAAGTTTAGGCGCTCCTGGTCGGCTCAGTCGGTAAAGTGTGTGACTCTTGATCTTGGGGCTGTGAGTTCCAGCCCTATCCTGGGTGTAGAGATTATTTAAAAAATAAAATCTTAAAAAAAAAAGTTTTAAGTTTAGATTCTCTAAAATTTTGTATATACAGTTCAACTGTATTTGGCTATGCCTGGCCATATTTAAATAGCCGTTATGTTTTATTTTACACATAGTAAAAAATCAACAGGAATTGTAGGATTTCTACAAATTTCAGCCATCTACTAATAGATCTTGTTAACATTTAGAGTTAAATAATCAAGGTACCAAACATAAATGTGGGTAAGGAAAGAATTACTACTTGCCCAACGGACAGTCATGGGTTGAAGATGTAAGTACCTTTTTGATGGAAGCCTGGGGAACACTGTCATTACTAGTAATAGTAAGCAAGTAAGCACAATGACTGTGGAAGTCTTTTTGCACGTGGGAAGTGGCCCAAAAAAGAAGTAATATCGTAACACTCTGATCTGAACCTGCTTAGACAGGTAGGGGTGGAAATTTTATGATTATAGTTTTTTACTCCTTTCCCACTTGGAGTGTGAATATGCTTGTGTCATGACTCAAAGGGGTTAATTTTCTTTTAGAAGGAGGGCAGCGAGCTAGGGCCTGGAGGCAACTGCCTTTGAACAAATGTTCCTTTGGCAAGTTTTGCTAGTGCAGGAGAATGAATGTCACTGTTCTTTAATATGGATTTTTCCCCCCTAAAGTTCAGCCTTTTTCATTTTATGATGGTATTCAGTAGTAAAGCTGGAGCTATTTTGTCCCTCAGCTGACACCAGCTAAGTAGTGGTATGAATTCCCTTTTCTAAGGTATGAAATTTCTGCAGCCTACAAAAGCCCATTGAGGAATTGTCACGTCAGAGAGTTCTAGAACAGGAAGAGACACGTGAAGAATGTGCCCCTCAGAAAACAGTCCTGCGCTGGGAACTGTGGCAGAGCTGGACTGACACCCATTTCAGTCTAGCTCTCTCCTGAAGGACAGATGTGTATCATTTTTACTTCTAACGAAAACAACAGGCAGGCGTACTATGGGTATAATAGCTACAATATCTCGTTAGTGAAACAAATGTGTGCTTTTAAATACGAAGTTACAGTTTGTTCCCAAGCTGACGTGACATAAACATACACAAGTCCTCATCTCCCCGCCCGTCTTCCTCCAGCCTCTACCACTGAGCGAACACCTGCTACCAAGGGAAAGAAACTCAGGGCTTCCCGGGGGGTCTGAGCCTCGAAGGGGAGGAAAGGGGCTGGAGGGAGGGAGGACATAACTGGGAGCTTGGATCAGGCACGAAGCTGGAAACCGTTTCTCCAAATTCTCAGCCCCGTAGTTTGCACAACTTTTAACTGTTGCTTTCTCTAGGCAAGAACAATAATAAAACCCACTTTACACCCTGGTACCCTGATTTGATTTATATCAGACATGTTAAATTCCTTACATCGTTTCACATGCAATTTTTTTCTTTAAGAGAAAAGTTCAGCTCTTTGGTATCGTGAGGCAGGAAGGCTAAGGCATCTAAGGGAACAAAACTATGTAACTTTTTTTTTTTTTAGTTTTGGGAATAGGGTTGCCAGATAAAATACAGGACGCCCAGTTAAATTTGAATTGATAACAGGGACACGCTCATAAAAACCATTATTCATTGTTTACCCACCATGCAAATTTGACTGGGCGTCCTGCATTTCTATTGGCTGTCTCTGGCAGCCCGGTGGGCGGCGCCCAGCTGAGCTCGGTCCCCTCGTCCCCTCGGTGGAGCTGAGCTCAGCTTGAGGAAGCAGGTTATTTGCCAGGCTTGCTTTGGGAGTTGGTTTGAAGTTATTTGGATTTAATGACCTTCTCCTTTTCTCCTTTGTGCAGGAATCCACTTACCAAGACAACTAGAGGAAGTGGTAATCAGATACTGCTTTCTAGAAACTATTAAATAAGCAATCGCAATCTTTTCCTCCACCTTCCTTCAGTCTTGGTGACGGGATCTCTGGGATATAGTCACTCTTCCTCCTTATTTTAAAGTTCTGTTTTGCATATGCTTTACTGGAGTACCGTTCTTTAGAATGGTGTGTGGTCAAAAGCCCCACTATTCAGTTATATTAAACATTTAACTGTCTGGTGTTTTCCTTCTGGGACATGTGAGCAGAAGTTGAGGAACAGTCTCTCTCTCTCGTAGCAGCTGGGATTCAGTGCATTTCTGCAGAGAGAGGTGGGGCCTTCCTGCTGTCTCCCTGGTGTTCCCAGCTGGGCACAGCGCCTGGGCACCCCGTGAAGCTGGGCAGTGACAAGCACACGGCCTCCAGCGTCTGACAGCTCTGCCACCTGCTACCTGTGCAACCGAATGCAGTGGCTTCACCTCTCTGTGCCTCGTTTTCACATCTATAATATGAGGATAATGTTGTGAGGATGGCAGGAGTTAATAAAGGCAAAGCCCTTAGAACAGTGCTCAGTAAATATCTGTTAAGTCAGTAGATCAGCCTTCTAGACAGTTCCTGTTCTCTCCAGAAGCTATTAGTCAAGTGGTTACAACTGTTCTATCCTACAAGGTTCCTAAAGGAATGACTTAATAACTTGGAGGAATACAGGTTTAGAGAACTTGGCCATCCTGTATGGGAAAGACATAAATTGTTATCATCAGGGATGGATCTTTTTTAAAAATCTGGGAAATTTTAAATCACAAAGAGGGTCGTGGGGGAGGCGGAAGTACCCTTTGCACTCCTGGGTAACAGAGGGAGACAGGCAGCTATAGGCGAGGATGCTGAAAAAGGGGAGCCCTCCCACACTGCTGGTGGGAATGCAAATGGTGCAGCCACATTGGAGAACAGTACGGAGGTTCTTCAGAAAGTTAAAAAGAGAACTACCCTAGGACCCAGCAATTGTACTACTAGGTATTTATCCAAAGGATACAAACAGTGATTCGAAGGGGCACCTGCACCCCAATGTTCATAGCAGCAATGTCCACGATAGCCAAACTAGGGAAAGAGCCCAGATGTCCATCGACAGAAGAATAGATAAAGAAGATGTGGTTTATATATATACAATGGAATATTACTCAGCCAACAAAAAGAATGAAATGTAGCCATTTACAACAACATGGATCAAACTAGAGGGTGTTATGCTAAGTGAAATAAGTCAGTCAGAGAAAAACAAATGCCATATGATTTCATTCAGATGTGGAATTAAGAAAGAAAACAGATGAACATAGGGGAAGGGAAGGAAAAATAAAATAAGATAAAAACAGAGGGAGAGGCAAACCATAAGAGACTCCTAACTATAGGAAACACACTGAGGGTTGCTGGAGGGGAAGTGGGTGGGGGGATAGGGCAACTGGGTAAGGGGCATTAAGGAGGGCGCTTGATGTAATGAGCACTGGGTGTTACATGCAACTGATGAATCACTAAATTCTACCCCTGAAACTGATAATATATGTTAACTAAATTGAATCTAAATTAAAAAATTTTTTTTAAATTAAAAAAAATGCAATCTGGGAAATCTTAAATCACAAAGAAGGGGAGGTAGAAGTACCCTTTGCATTCCTGGGCAACACAGGAAAACAGGCAATCCGAAGTATTGAGTCTGGGCTGCTGTGAGTGAGCCGGGCCGTTGCCGTGTACCGAGCTTCTCCTGCGCAGCTGATCACCCAGTCGCAAGCTGCCTCTCTTGCCTCCGCCACACTATCGCCAAACCGGCAAAGAGAGGCTTTGATAACATCTGAAAACTCAACAAGCACAGCACTAATATAAGACCACTGATCGTGCTGTTATGTGCCAGGTGTGGAGAGCTAGGAGGAGCAAGCTTCTTTATCAGGATACACGAAATGTACATAATGGGCAAGAAGTATCTAAAAAATACTAAATAAATAAAACACTGCTGGGCTCAGTGAAGAAAGGAGCTTCACACGAACACTTGGTGCAAATGTCTGCTTTAAGCACTAGGACTCATCACTTCTTAGGCCCTTCCAGTGATGGTGGGTGTCCAGTAGGAATAGAGTCTGAGCACAGAAAGTTGTTGTTGTTGTTTGTGGGGTTTTTGTTTGTAGAGAAGGAGGTGGGGGAGGAGCGAAGGGAGAGGGAGAGAGAATCTTAAGCAGGCTCTACACAGGGCTCGATCTTACAACTCTGATGTCATGACCTGAGCCAAAATCAAGAGCCAGACCCCTAACCAACTGACCCACCCAGGTGCCCCTGAACACAGATAGTTTTAAAAAGCTCTAGGGAGGGGTGCCTGGGTGGCACAGCGGTTAAGCGTCTGCCTTCGGCTCAGGGCGTGATCCCAGCATTCTGGGATCGAGCCCCGCATCAGGCTCCTCCGCTGGGGGGAAACTGGTATGTTCTTTTTTTTTTTTTTAAAGATTTTATTTATTTGACAGAGATAGAGACAGCCAGCGAGAGAGGGAACACAAGCAGGGGGAGTGGGAGAGGAAGAAGCAGGCTCACAGCAGAAGAGCCTGACGTGGGGCTCGATCCCAGAACGCCGGGATCACGCCCTGAGCCGAAGGCAGATGCTTAACCGCTGTGCCACCCAGGCGCCCCGAAACTGGTATGTTCTATTCTAAATCCCACACTTAACATTATTTTATTTAATCCTAGCAAAAGCCCTACTTGTTTCTATCTTTCTTTCTTTCTTTTTTTTTTTTTTAAAGATTTTATTTATTTATTTGACAGAGAGAAAGACAGCCAGAGAGAGAGGGAGCACAAGCAGGGGGAGTGGGAGAGGAAGAAGCAGACTCTTAGCGGAGGAGCCTGATGTGGGGCTCGATCCCAGAACGCTGGGATCACGCCCTGAGCCGAAGGCAGACGCTCAATGACTGCACCACCCAGGCCCCCCCCCCCCGTTTCTATCTTTCTTAACTATGAGAAATTGAGACCCAAGGAAGATGAGAAGCTCGCTGACGTCACATAGCTCGTGTGGGCAGCACCTTGCTGGGGGCTAGGTCTGTGTGGCTCCAAAGGCCAGATTCTTACTGTAGGCACTGCTCTCAACCCCTAAGTGTTTCTAGCTGCTCAAAGAGAGTTCGAAGGTCTCTGCCCTGCCTTGGGGTTCTGCCTTAAAAAATGTTTTTTAATTTAAAAAAAATGTTTTTTAACTGTTGTAAACAATACGTATAAAATTTTACCATTGTAGCGATCTTCAAGTAGTGTCCAATTCAGTGGCATTAAGTACACTCACAAGGTTGCGTAGCCATCATCACTATCCTTTTCAGAACTTTATTTTTATCATCCCAAACAGAAGATTCTTCTTTCTTAATAGGACTTTTCTGGCCACAAATAGTGAATCATGTGGTTGGATGCAAGAGGCTTCTCTTTTTCTTTTTTTCGCTTAAGTAGGCTCCACACCCAACGTGAGGCTTGAACTCACAACCCCGAGATCAAGAATCACATTCTCCACCGACTGAGCCAGCCAGGCACCCCAAGAGGCTTTTAAAAAAAATTTTATTTATAAAACCCGGCAAAGAAACAAAACACGACAAAAATAAATCACGTCTTGGTGACATCTTTAGAATTGTAGGGTTAGATATAATTGAGTGTTATTAGATAATAGAAAAGCAGGATAATTTAGGATGATCTCAGCTTGATTTGGGCTTCACACAGTTCTCAAACCTCTCATTCTCTCCACATCTGGCCACAATCTCTCCGCATCCCTTTAGGCTACTTGACCGGACTGTGGCAGGACCTCTCCCCGGCAGAGCACAGCCTCACTTGGCCTGTCGGTTCCTCTCAAAACTCGCCTCCCCTGAGAGCCTCAACTCATGAAGCAAAATGTGGGTTATCACGCACCATCCGCCACTGGAGTCCTGCCCAGTGATTCCTTGTGAGACCTTGCCATGAGACGCATGGGTTTCCCACTCTCTAGCCCGGTGTTGGTCCAGATGGGGGCCCAAGAAAGAAGATCGGGACGCCATGTAGATGAAGCTCGGGGCCGGAGAGTCAATATGCCCCTGTCTGTTTTAGCCAAAAGGGACCCAGTAGTAAGCGCAGAGGAAAGAATGAGGCGCTCGGGGCTGGATGGTGCAGAAAGCCATTTGCGTCTGGGCCCTAAACAGACGATCTTCCCCGTATGGAGAAGACGGTAGAAACCTCTGTCTTGTTGTACTGTGGGAAGGATCCTTCGAGTGGCTGAGGGAGCTCAGAGAGAGGCCAAGAGCCAGCTGGGCAGGAAACGCGGACTAGCTGGTTCCTAGGCAGATGGTATTCTACAAAATCATGTCCAGAGTAGTTTCTGAAAACCCCATCTTTGATTTTTTTTTTTTTTTAAAGTAGGCTCCATGACCTGAGCTGAGATCAAGAGTCGGATGCTTAACTGACTGAGCCACCAGGTGCCCCACTGAAAACGCCATCTTAAAATCTACACAGTTGTAAACAGAGATGGAAAATTGGTGACATAAGGAAACAGTCTTCCAGGAGTTCCACTGCTCCTGACACGGGGCTCCTAAACCCTGATAATTTCCTAAGTGATAAGAACACGAAGAGCATCTTCTGTCTTAATCTTTGACCCTGGTTCCTGACACAAATTCCTTGGAATTTCCTGGGTGATAGGAGTGTCTTTTGTTCTAATGAGGCAACTCTTGATGGGCTCCTGGGTGGCTTCAGGATGGGGGCTGGTCACCAGAAAGACCAAGCCAAGATTAGAAGCTTGGAACTTTCAGCCCCACCCCCCATCCTCTGGGAAGAGGAGTGGGCTGGAGATTGAGTTAATGATAGATCATGCCTACGTGATGAAGCCTTCACAAAAACACAAGTATGGGGGGTGGGAGAGTCTCCAGGTTGGTGAGCGCATTTATGGGCTTGGAGGGTGTTATACCCCAACTCCAAGGGGATAGAAGCTTCTGTGCTCAGAGTCCTTCCAGATTCTACCTTATGTACTCCTTCACGTGGCTATTCATTTGTAACTTTTGAAATATCCTTTGTAATAAATTGGCAGTAGTAAGTAAACTGTTTTCCTCAGTTCTGTGAGCCATTCTAGCAAATTATTGAACCCGAGGACGGGCTCATGAAGACCTCTGATTTGTAGCCAAGTCAGACAGAAGTCGGGGTAACCTGAAGACCTACCACTTGCAACTGGTGTCTGAAGTAGGGGCAGTCTTGTGGGACTGAGCCCTGAAAGTAGAGGGTCTCTGCTTATTTACTATCAGAATTCAGTGAATTGTAGGACACGCCGCTGGTGTCAGAGAACTGGGTGACGTGAGAAAAACCCACACAGCTGGAATCAGAACCATTGTGTATGAGAGTAAAGGAAAATATGTGTTTTTCCTAGAGAGACACACAGAAATAGGTCAACAGAACCTTGACTACAGAAGAACAATAAAAAGCTAAAGGATACTAAAACTGTAATAAAACAAAGACAACCCTCCTAAAGCAGTTTCAGTGGAGACAACTTGGAAACTGGCACAAGAACTTAACACTGAATTATAGCCTGTTGTACATTTGTATTAATTGTACGAGAAGCTGTGGATTGTGCTTCTTCCTTGGTGTGCACTCATTCCTGATTGACTCCTTTTGTTGCCTTATCAAGTCTGATTTAAAGTTCCTTCTAGGGGCACCTGGGTGCCTCAGTCGGTTAAGCATCTGCCTTTGGCTCAGATCATGATCTCAAGGTCCTGGGATGGAACCTCACATCGGGCTCCCTGCTGAGCAGGGAGCCTGCTTCTCCCTCTCGCTCTGCCGCTCCCTTGCTCTGCCTCTCCCCTCTGCTTGTTCTCTCTCCAATAAATAAATAAAATCTTAAAAAAATAGAAGTTCCCTCTAGATACTTGATCTAGGTAACTCTCTGGATCAGATGGCTCCCTCTAACTGTGAAAGCCGAGAGGGTAGTTTCATGAATGGGGAGGTGGAAGCAGTTCCTCTTATATTCTGCCCAGTTAGCCGTGTTTTTTTCTTTCTGGCTGGACAGCATGAGGTGCATGGTTGGAAGGATGGGGAGCCTTCGGAGTGTGTCTGCAGGTGTTGGGACAAGATCTTGAGCATGCCAGGCATTACAAAGGTCCGGAACCCTCAAAAAGAGGGTCAGCGTGTTCAAGTATGAAAACCATAGAGAGCTGATCTGTTGGTGAGAAGGCTGGAAATTAAAGCCTTGTTCATCCAGTTACTCAGCAGGTGACCCAAGGACAAAAGCTTGGAGTGGATTAAGCTGTCAGAGTCACTGCTATAACATCACCCTTCCTAACTTCCTCAAGGAGCAGGTGAGCCTGCACAGATCTGAAAACTGTAAAGCCCTATCTCAATGCAACACATTGTTAAGTAAGCAGGTGTGTGTGAGTGCTTTGTCCGGGTTTGGCTGGCCTCTGAGGTGCGTTTAGTACATAGTTTCCAAGGGCAAGGACCCATTCTCTACTACATGATACAAATGTGTGCTATGTGTGACTTAGCTCAACATGATTCTTTAATCGTTAGTCCCCAAGGACAAGTGCTGTAAGTAAACTTTGTAAAACAAACTTAAAATCCGCGGTCTCTATGAGACATTCTTATTTGGGCAGGTTTACAAAGGATTTCACAATATAGACAGTGCCAGCACCCAGAAAGATCATTGTTGTCTTGATAAACTCCTGTTAGCGTCTGAGGTCCATTTTTTTTTTTTTAAAGATTTTATTTATTTATTCGACAGAGATAGAGACAGCCAGCGAGAGAGGGAACACAAGCAGGGGGAGTGGGAGAGGAAGAAGCAGGCTCACAGCAAAGGAGCCCGATGTGGGGCTCGATCCGAGAACGCCGGGACCACGCCCTGAGCCGAAGGCAGACGCTTAACCGCTGTGCCACCCAGGCGCCCCTAAGGTCCATTTTTTGTAGAATTCTGACATTATCAGGGCATCCAAAGGTGAACAGTTTCTCGGATTCTGATTCACACTAATCGAATTCACAAGAGGTAGGTGTGTAGAATAGAGTACCAATCAATATCAATTGAGTAATTAAAATAAAATATCAGTTAATTGATAGAAATATCAGGAGGGCAGATACTCATGTTTGCTGATTGACACATCCATTCCCTGACAACAAAACTATGAAGAAGCTTAAAGCACTAAGCCTCCCTGCCGAGCACAGAATCAGGACAAAGGAGGGTAGGGAAGTACCTAATGCCGCTGAGCTGTCAGCCGGGGACATCCATTTCCAGCTCGGGGTGACCCCATCACATCCACCAGTGGGGACCCACTCCCTCCCTCCCCCCTGCCCTGTGAGGTGGCGAAATGAGTACAGTAGGTCAGGGCCAGGAGGTTTTAAAAAAGAAAATAGAAGACTAAAATGCCAGACTGAATTGTATCTCGCAAAAGCAAGATTTGTTTTATGAAATTTTTGTTTTGGTTAGATAGATATATAAATAGAAAGGAAGGAAGAAAAGAAGGAAGGAAGGAAGGGAAGGAAAAAAGAAAGAACTGGGTCCCATGTGGGAAAAAAAAAATGTGTTTCTTATAGTGATTACTTTCCCAGAAATGTAGGAATGTCACTTCTATTGAGACCCTGACATCTTTTATGTATTTAATAAATATTTACTGGGTGTCTTCTCTGTACCAACAATTCTTCTTGTAGAGATTACAGTGGGGGGAAGGATTCTGGGAGAGATTTTTAAAAAAGGCATAAATGAAGAGACAGGTGAGATAAGACAGGCACTAAATAAATAAAGTAACCCTTGGATCTCCCCTTTTTCTAGTCCCAGGGTATCTGGTGACAGCCACTCTTATCCCAAGTACCGCTTTCGATGGGCTCATCCAGTTCCACCGCGCTGGCATTATGCCTGGCCCGTTCGCTGGCGCATCACTGCTTAGACGGATCCTTTGCAAGGCCACTGCCTGTCCAGTGTTCCTCTTCTACTTTTCTCAACTCCTCATGGTGCATGTTACCCACCTACACTCTTGAAATAGCCCTGTGATTTTTTTTTTTCATTCTCTAAAAAGCTATCTAAAGATAATCAGGCAAAATATCACATAAATGTACATTTATGTGGGGCCCTAAGGAAGAAAACTAGCAGAATGTGATATCATTGGAAGAAATCCTAGAGTCGGTCTTCTCAGTTCCCTTATTTTCTTGTGGAGAAACTGAGATCCAAAAAAGCCCTGACTTGTTCATGGTCAAAGTCACTGGTAACAGATCTAGCTCTAAAAGTCTGGGTCTTAGACCCCCCCCCCGTCTAGTGCTCTGTCACCTGTCATACAGCCTGTTTGTTATGAACTGAATGCTTATGTCCCCCTCAAAATTCATATGTCGATGCCCAAACACCTGATGTGATAGTATTTGGAGGTGGGACCTTTGGAAGTTCATAGGGGTAGAAGAGGTCCTGAGGGTGGGGCCCCCTCATGGGGGTGGGATTACTGGCCTTATACAAAGGAGATCTCCCCCCACCGCCCGCACATGCACGCACTATGGAAAGGTCATGTGAGGACACAGCAAAAAGAGGGCCATCTACAAGCCAGGGAGAGTGTTTTTATCAGGAACTAAATAAGCCAGCACCTTATTTTTGGACTTCCATCCTCCAGAATTATGAGAAGTAAATTTCTGTGAAGACACCTGGTCTATGGTATTCTGTTACGGCGGCCCAAGCCGACCGAGACACTGTCCAAAACAACATCGTACCGAAGAGGACACAGACTGCTTCTTTCTTAGGGCGTTGGACACATCCTCATCCCGTTGTTCTGTGGTTCTCTAACATAGCAGGTGTGGGGCAAACCGATTAAAACATTTTCATGATGAAAGAGTGAAGCAGTTCTATTATTCACCGGGGTAAATTTTTAAAAGCATTTTGTGCACAGTTTTACTAAGTCTCCAATCTAGTAACTGATTCCATTCATTCATTTGTTCATTCATTCATTCAGTCATTCAATCAACGGGTACTGAGCCCTGCTATGAACCAGGCTGTGTTCTAAATGATATCTCACTGATTATTAAGAGTAAGTGCCATAGATGAGAGAAATCATATGATAGTTGTCTTTCTCTGCTTGACTTATTTCACTAAGCATTATCTCCTCCAGTGCCGTCCATGTTGTAGCAAATGTTGAGAACTCATTCTTTCTGATTGCTGAGTAATATTCCATTGTATATATGGACCACAACTTCTTAATCCAGTCATCTGTTGCAGGGCATCTCGGCTCCTTCCACGATTTAGCTATTGTGGACATAGAATGATCAGTAGGGGAAGAAAGGGATAAAGAAAGGGGGGGTAATCAGAAGGGGGAATGAAACATGAGAGACTATGGACTATGAGAAACAAACTGAGGGCTACAGAGGGGAGGGGGGTGGGGGAATGGGATAGACCGGTGATGGGTAGTAAGGAGGGCACATATTGCATGGTGCACTGGGTGTTATACACAACTAATGAATCATCGAGCCTTACATCGAAAACCGGGGATGTACTGTATGGTGACTAACATAATATAATAAAAAATCATTATTAATAAAAAAAAAAAAAAAGAGTAAGTGCCTGCCGTCATGGAGCTTCATTACTGCTGGGGTGGGGGGGATGGGTGATAGACACAAAGATGCCCCCTCTTGGAGGAAGAGCTTGCTGCCCTGCTGTGGGGAGGGCTCAGCAGCAGACTCCAGCTGTTTAGATGTGTGCCCAGCACGTTTAGCTGGTGGATTGAGGCAATCTGACAGATTTCTCTCAAGTCACCCAGCTTCAGCTTGTAGGGTTTTGGGAAAAGGGCAGCAAAAGGACAACCTAGAAGCCGCAATAAGGATCTGGGCAGTCAGGTGTTGGGGTTTTTGATGCCACATCAGGAAGGTGGGAAAGAAATTGGAAACATTAATTTGGAAGGCTGTGAGCTAATATCGAAGGGAACTAGAAGAATTGAGAATTTGGTAAGGACTGACAAAATGTGCAAGATGGCAGTATTCAGTCCAGTTTATAGGTAGACAATAAAACCTCCAAGGCAGTGAGGAGGACTGATAACTCACAAGGGTGGGTTACAGTTTTCCATTGAAACATAAAATTCACCTCTTGAGTCACCCATACTTTTGATCAAAGTTAATCAAAGAGAGATTATTTTTGCAAATAAGTCTAGTCTCATCAAATTTGGCCTAATTATCTCTGTAAGTGCAGCAATAATTGTAGTTGACCATACAAGCCTTTTTTTTTTTTTTTTAAGTTTGCTTTGCTGGAACTTTTCATAAGGAATCTTAGATTGGACTTTCCAAAGCCTCTCAAGGGTAGGAAGCCAAGCCAAGAACTCACTACCAGACTCCACCTGCGGTACCTATAGATTTGGGTGAAATCCTCTCTCCTTGAGGTCCCCAAAATATCCTAAGTTTCCTGAGCCTACCAGGGAGTGACCTTCCTTACCCACCTGTAAGACTGGGAACCCCATAAGCTAGGCTGGTTTTTCCAAGAGTAATTTGTAAGCATTGGATCCATTTCTTAAAACTATCTGGATGTACCTGATTCTATGCACATCGTTCTCAAATGACATTCCAGTCGAAGCCTTGGTTACCTAATCAACGTTGCCAGTTATGTTCCCTTATAGGGAGAAACGTTCTTATTGAACTTATGCCTTTTTGGCTTTAGGTGGTCACTTTTGGTAACTTTTTTGGTTATCTTTGGCCCCTCATGAGCTCCCGATCGGGGGTAGGGGGCCTAAAGCCTGAGTGACTGTAGGGAGATGAGCAGCTGGAGTAGGAAGGGAAGGGTCTGGCTGTGGTGGGCAGAGGGATAGAGAAGGTAAGCATCTGAGGGGAGCCCTATCAAAGGGGCTGAAGGGAAGATGGAAATTGGTAGAAGGAGGGAGAAAGAGGGGGCGCCTGGGTGGCACAGCGGTTAAGCATCTGCCTTCAGCTCAGGGCGTGATCCCAGCGTTCTGGGATCGAGCCCCACATCAGGCTCCTCCGTTATGAGCCTGCTTCTTCCTCTCCCACTCCCCCTGCTTGTGTTCCCTCTCTCGCTGGCTGTCTCTTTCTCTGTTAAATAAATAAATAAAATCTTTAAAAAAAAAAAAAAGGAGGGAGAAAGAGTGGTGAGAAAGGGGATCCCTCCTACATTGTTGGTAGGGATGCAAGTTGGTATAGCCACTTTGGAAAACAATGTGGAGGTCCCTTAAAAAGTTAAAAATTGAGCTACCCTATGATCCAGCAATTGCACTACTGGGTGTTTACCCCAAAGATACAGACATAGTGAAGAGAAGGGCCATACGCACCCCAATGTTCATAGCAGCATTGTCCACAATAGCTAAATCGTGGAAGGAGCCGAGATGTCCTTCAATAGATGACTAGATTAAGAAGATGTGGTCCATATATACAATGGAATATTACTTAGCCATCAGAAAGAACGATTATCAAACATTTGCAGCAACACGGATGGGACTGGAGGAGATTATGCTAAGTGAAATAAGTCAAGCAGAGAAAGACAATTATCATATGGTTTCACTCATTTATGGAGCATAAGAAATAGCAGGAAGATTAGTAGGAGAAGGAAGGGAAGAAGAAAGGGGGGGTAAAGAGAAGAGAGAATGAACCAGGAGAGACTATGGACTCTGGGAAACAAACTGAGGGCTTCGGGGGGGGGTGTGCGGGAATGGGATAGGCTGGTGATGGGTAGTAAGGAGGGCACGTATTGCATGGTGCACTGGGTGTTATACACAAGTAATGAATCATGGAACTTTACATCAAAAACTAGGAATGTACTGTATGGTGACTAACATAATATAATAAAAAATATTTTTAAAAAAAAGAAGGAGTGGTGATAATAAGAAAGGAAAGGTCTTAGAGGGACCAGTTTGGAGAGATCTTAAGTTTCCCAAAGTCCCAAATGATTTTTAGTAAAATCGCAACAATGAGAATGGAAGAGGACAGTTAGCACCATAGCTGTGGAGCATGTAGTCAGCAAGGGTTGGAGAGGGCGGAAGGTTTCAGTCAACTGAGAAGTTCCCCTGAAATCAAGTAGGGAAAACAGAGAGGTCTCCAAAAAAAAGTCAGAAAAAACCCTTTCAGCCCAAGAAGTATATTACAAAGAAGCCTGGGACTCTAACTCAACTTCAGACCGTATACTCATTTCAAACGTGACTTAAACCAACAAGCTTACACATGGATGCAAGACACATCCCCAAAGAAGGCCTAGAAAGTGCAGCCCCCTTATCCAAAGATAGCCAAGAAGAAAGCAAGCAAGCACCCCCCTGCCATCAGCAGTAAGAATGGCATTTAGGTATTTTTGACTCCAACCTCCTACAAAGATGAGGCACCTCCACAGACCCATTAACCCGCGATAGGAGACGAGAATTCTCAGGGCTCGAAGGCAATGCGGAAGGATACAACAGGGGTCCTTATGGGCTGGGATCCTGTAGGACTTACACTTAGACAGCCTCCTGAGAACGGGCGACAGTTGGTAGGAAAGTGTTGCTTGTTTTCCTCCGTGTCAGCCCCCAGCGCGATGGTTGGTTTCCTCTGAACACAGACTCAAGTATCTGTGTTACCAGCAGGTGGAAAACCAGAGAGAATACTCTCTCTGGATCCAAGCCAAGCTCTCGGGACATAAAATCAAATCGGAAGAACCTCACCCAGTTTTATTGGTGACCCACAGCGAAGCTTATCTAAGAGGCCACCAGTCTGGTGAGAATAGTAAACAAAGTGGTCTGTGAGGCGCGAACAACAAGCTTATAGGAGCTCTGCCTGTGTTCTACCCTATGACTTATGCCAAACAAGAACACAAAGACAGAGACAAATGAAAAAGACAAAATAGATATTGTTTTAAAGCTTTTATTTATTTATTTGACAGAGAGAGAGGCAGCCAGAGAGGCAACACAAGCAGGGGGAGTGGGAGAGGGAGAAGCAGGCCTCCCACTGAGCAGGGAGCCCGATGCGGGGCTCAATCCCAGAACGCTGGGATCATGACCTGAGCTGAAGGCAGACGCTTAACAACTGAGCCACCCAGGTGCCCCCAAAATGGATATTTAAACAAGAGTCGTAATACCCAAAGATCTGCAGGCTTACCTCAGAGATACTGCAGGTTTGGGTCCAGACAACCTCAGTAAAAGTGAATATCGCAATAAAGCAAGTCAAACGAATGTTTTGCTTTCCCAGTGCATATAAAAGTTATGTTAACACTGTCAAGTGTACAATAGCATTGTTTCTAAAAAGCAACATACGTACACTTTAATTTAAAAAATATTGCTAAAAAATGGGGCACCTGGGTGGTGCTGTCGGTTAAGTGTCCGACTCTTGGTTTTGGCTCAGGTCAGGATCTCAGGGTTGTGAGACTGACCCCCGTCAGACTCTGATCTCAGCACCAAATCTGCTTAAGTTTCTCTCTCCCTCTCCCTTGCCCCCCCCCCCGCTCTCTCTCTCTCTGTAAAATAAATAAATAAATCTTTAAAAAATATATTGCTAAAAAATGCTAAGCATCATCTGAGCTTTCAGTGAGTCATGATCTTTTTGCTGGTGGAGGGTCTTACCACCTTGACGAGGGGCGTTGCTGAAGGTTGGGGTGGCTGTGGCAACTTCTTAAAATAAGATGAGAATGAAGTTTGCGTCATTGAGTGACTCTTCGTTTTATGAGCCATTTCTCTGTAGCCTACAATGTTGTTTGATAGCGTTTTACCTGCAAACTTCTTTAAAAGTTGGAGTCCGTTCTCTCAAAACCCGCTGCTGCTTTATGAACTAAGTTTATGTGATATTTTAAACCCTTTGTTGTCACTTCAACAATCTTCACGGCCTCTTCACCAGGAGTAGATGCCATCTCAAGAAACCACTTTCTTTGCTCGTCTATAAGAAGCAATTCCTCATCTGTTCAAGTGTTACCATGAGATTGCAGCAAGCCAAAGATAATAATGAAAAAAGTCTGAAATATTGCAAAAATTGCCAAAACGTGACAGAGTCATGAGGTGCACAAATGCTGGTGGAAGAATGGCACCCGTGAGCTTGCTGGATGGAGGGTCGCCATAAACCTTCAGTTTGTAAAAACCAGTATCTGTGAAGCCCAGTGAGGGCAACAGCAATAAAACGAGGTGAGGTAGTTCTAACCAAAAAGTTTTCTCATGTAAATCCAAAGTTTGGAAAATCCCTTTTAAAAAAGATCAACAGGACAGAGACAGGGTTTATTCACATGTGCACGCGGGAGGGCTCCCGAGGACTACCACAGAGCCGAGAGGTAAAGGTTTATGGTAAAGGTAACTTAACAAAAAGGGGGTGAATTTTGGCTTCAATGGGAAAATACGGAAGGTTCTATTAGACGTTTTGGTGCTAAAGATAGCTGAATTTACACTTCTTCATGCTAAAGGTCAGTCTTCTCCCAAAAGGGAAACTCCCTCCGAGGGGGTCAAGGGTATTTTCAGGAGGCTTTGCTTAAGTTTAGGTATTGTTTCCTTCTGTGGCTGCTGGTTGTTCAGATGTTTAAGTTTATTATTTTTTTTAAGACTTTATTTATTTATTTATTTATTTGAGAGAGAGAAAAAGAGAGCGAGAGAGCACAAGCAGGGGGAGCCTGATGCAGGCACATGTTTAACCAGCTGAGCCACCTGGATGTTTTAAGTTTAAAGTGATTTTCATAACATTTTGGTGGGGTTCTAACCCCTTCATTGGCTAGCTCTGTGAGTTGGGCAACACTGTTCTCTAATCTCCTGGTAAGAGAGTCATAAGCCATAGAAAGTTTGCTTTAAACAGGAATACCCCATGAAATTGAGAACCCAACAACAGGATTTTCAGGCAACTTGTCTGGCACAAATCATGTCAGTTGAATTACCTTGAAAGTTGTAAACCAATAGTCAGACAAATAAAAAATTCAAATGAACATCATTTTAATACCACAAAAGAGTTAGGAGAGCCCAAGAATAAAAAAGAATGTAGGAATCAAGCAAATTCAAATTTCTTTAGAAAGTCAAGGAAATTACAGTTATATATCTTAAAAGCCAAAGAAATGCAAAACCTAATTAAGTGGTGTAGGGTGGGCAAGACTCTATGGCAAGAATCAGAGAGTCTTTGTCTTGGGCTATTTGATACATGCTCTCCTGAAATTGAGGGTAATTGATACAGCAACTGCAAATACAATTCAGTTCCTCACAAATAAGAATTCAGTTAGGATCCTGGCTTTGGTGTTTATGTAACCTCAAGCAATAATTACATGGGGTAATTGTAGATTGTATGGGAAGTGACTTATATCCCCAAAATGATTTGAGGGAACCCAACTCATGGTGTTCTTATTTCTGTTTGAAGGAACATGCACGTATTTGGTGTTTTATATACATGTCATGTTTTCAGGTAATTGAAGTATTAAAGTAACTGCCTCGTCAATCCAATTTAAAATGTGCAAATGCATAATTGATTTGGAGATGCGACTAAGTACAGATCCAGAGCTGAATTATTTAAGAGAACTCCACATTCAACATGTTATAAGTTTAATTTAACATATCAGATTTATAAGAATTATTTAGTTTACGTGGCCATACGAAAGGATGAGATCCTGCCATTTGGGTGGACCTAGAGGGTATTATGCTAAGTGAAATAAGTCAGAAAGACAAACACAATATGATCTCACTCATAGGTGGAATCTAAAAAACCAAACAAACAAATGAATAAACAAACAAAAAGTAGCATCAGAATCAGACCTGTAAATACAGAAAACGAATTGATGGTTGCCAGAGGGGAAAGGGGGTGAGCAGATGGGCAAACTGGGTGAAGGGCAGGGGGAGTTACAGGCTTCCGGTTATGGAATGAGTAAGTGACAGGACTAAAAGACACAGTATAGGAAATATAGTCCATGACACTGTAGTAGTCATGTATGTGGGCAGATGGGAGCTGCACTTGCAGTAAGCATAGCATAACATACAGGCTCGTCAAGTCACAGGTTATACACCCTAAACTAATGTAACATTGTGTGTAGGCCAGACTCAAAAATTTTTAAAAGATTTATTTACTTATTTGAGAGAGACAGAGAGAGAGAGAGAGTATGAGCTGGGGGGGGGGCAGAGGGAGAGAGAAGCAGACTCTCCACTGAGCAGGGAGCCTGATGGGGGGCTCCATCCCAGGACCCCAAGATCACGACCTGAGCTAAAGGCAGACACTTAACTGACTGAGCCATCCAGGTGCCCCAGCTATACTAAAAAATTTTTAAAAAGAATTATTTAGTGCTCAGGAATGTTTTATTTATTAAGTCAGATGATTATTTAATAAAATCAAATATATATTAAATTTACAAGTGCAGTTTAAAAAGTCCTAAAATACTTGATTATGTTTATAAATAGGAACATTTCAATCAAAGGTCTTTTTAAAGTCAACGGCAAACTTCTTAGAGTCGTAAAAATAGAATTCGTAAGCTAGACCTAAAAGCCTGAGGAAGGATTAGATGGTGAGATTTGTATTTTAATATACTGAATATTAAGATTAAAATTAATTTTTGGTGGGGTGCCTAGGTGGCTCAGTCGGTTAGGTGTCTGACTTCCTGGATCGAACTGGTCAGTCTCTGCACTCAGCAGGGAGTCTGCTTCTCCCTTTCCCTCTCCCTGTGCCCCTCCCCCTGCTCATGCTCTCTCTCTCTTTCTCTCTCTCAAATAAATACATAAAGTCTTTAAAAAACATTAATTTTCTTTCCTGCACATAAAACCACTCCCAAGGACAACCCCAAACTCCCGTTTGACAGAGATAGTAGTGCAGATCAAAAGCAACAGCCGCCATGAGACAGTTCTGAAAACTCAGACTTGCTCTGCAAGTAGCAGGGGTGGGGGAGGCAGCTGGTGGCCTTCCGGCACCCATTCTGCTCCTCCAGTAGCTCTTGGTGATCCCGTTCCCTCGGAAATGATTGGTTAGGAGCAGGCCTACTGTTGTGTCTTGGTGTGATTCCCACGATCTCAGGGACCATCTGAGCGCGCCCAGCCTCAGGATGAAGCCCACGCAACACGGAGGGAAGAGCAGAGAAAGGGAAGGCAGCTGGAGCAGCGATGAAGATCATGCCTATGGCTGCTCAGCCTCAGGATTTCATGTTATGATAAGTGTCTTTACTGTTTAATCATCTGATTTATGGTTTTCTATTACTTGCAGCCTAAAGCATTTCATGGACTTAAGAGGTTATTAAAATCCATAGGGCAGTGCTGCACTCCTTACAACAGCTTAAATGTGGAAACAATCTAAGTTGCCATTGATATGTGTGCGTGTGCACACACGCACAGTGGAATATTATTCAGCCTTAAAAAGAGGAAATTCCGTCATTTGAGTTAGCATGGGTAAACGTGGAGAACATTATGCTAGGTGAAATAAGCCAGACATAGAAAGACAAATAGTGCATGGTCTGTCATATGTGGAATCTAAAAAAGTTGAATTCCCATGTATACATGTAACAAAATACCACACTGTACATCTTTTTTAAAAAAAGATTTACTTAACTTATTTATTTTAGAGCGAGATGGAGGGGCAGAGGGAGAGGGAGAAAGAGAATTTCTTTTTTTTTTTTTTAATGATTTTTTATTATATTATGTTAGTCACCATACAGTACATCCCCGGTTTCCGATGTAAAGCTCGATGATTCATTAGTTGCGTATAACACCCAGTGCACCATGCAATACGTGCCCTCCTTATTACCCATCACCGGTCTATCCCATTCCCCCACCCCCCTCCCCTCTGAGGCCCTCAGTTTGTTTCTCATAGTCCATAGTCTCTCATGTTTCATTCCCCCGAGAAAGAGAATTTCAAGCAGACTCCACTCTGAGCTCAGAGCCCAGCGTTGGGCTCGATCTTACGACCCTGAGATCATGACCTGAGCCAAAATCAAGAGTCTGCCGCTTAACCAACTATGCCACCCCGATGCCCCCATCTTAAATATATATAATTTTTTGTTTGTCGATTATACCTCAATAACATTGGGGGAAAACAAGATCTTAGAACAGGGCCTGGTCCATAGCCATTACTCTTATTGATATTTTCAGAATACCAAAATTGACTGCAAAAACCTTAAAGGAATGTTTCCCAACAGTTGGGCCTAAAGGTGGATTTTTACGCCTTGGACATTCCCTCCAACCTCTCCACTATCACTTATCTTCCCTGCCAGGTCTGCAGTGGAGCATTTGGAGAATTTATGGGTCTTTGGAAATATCCCCCCAAGGGATTCTGGAGGTTTAAACCAGAGAAGATGGAGTTCTTATAGCAGTTTATGTCTGTCCCTCCTTTTCCCTAGCAATGTTTATTGACACGGGGATACATAGATGAACCTCACACCCATGAACTCCCAGTCCAGGGGAAGCAGAGACCAGTCCATGGAAAAAGTTCATTAACTCACGCCGGGTGCTGTGAGGGAACCATGCAGCAAGACTAACGAGGCGCAAAGGAGAGAGAGGGTTTTCTTCCTGGGGAAGTCGGGAAATGACTCGGAGGTGAGGTGATGGTGGGCGGCTGGTGGATGCCGAGTGGAAGTTTGCTACCTGGATTGGAGGGGGAGGCGGGACAGGGGAGAGCTGCAGAGGAGACAGGAGTCCAAGGCAGTGGCTTTCAGCACTGGCTGCACTTGAGAATCACCTGGGAAACTTCAAAAAAACAAAAAAACCCCAAAAAAACCAAGCAGTTAAATTAGAAAATTAGAATCTGTAAGAGTGGGGGTGGGGAGGTAGGGACAGGTATTAAATGTTTAAAAACTTTCCACGTGATTCGAATTTGCAGCCAATATGGAGAACTAATGATCTAGGACCAGGAGTTTTAAAAAGGAGGGGCTTGGGGCCGCCTGGGTGGCTCAGTCACTTAGGCGTCTGCCTTCAGCTTGGGTCATGATCCCAGGGTCCTGGGATTGAGCCCCATGTCGGACTCCCTGCTCACTGAAGAGTCTGCTTCTCCCTCTCCTCCCCACTCGTGTTCTCTAAGTAAAAAAATCTTAAAAAAAAAAAAAAAAAGAAAGGAGGGGCATGATGTGAGGTTGGGAAGCATTAAGGGGGAGACGGGTTTGGGTTGGCAAGACCGGCAGAAGTCACTCATGGACGGTGGTAGAACATGCCATAGAGGTAGTTTTGTTCCAGATTTTAAAAAAAGAAAAAAGAGAAAAAAGAAACGCCGCTAGCTCCTAAGAGGAGACCTTCATGGAAATGGTACAGTCAGCAGCTGTAGGAAACTTCTCAGCTTTATTTATTGAACGAGTGAGTCAACTAGAGGCTCAGTCTTTATAAATTAGACTACTTTAGAATCCTTACCAGTTTCTCCATTCTTCCAATCTTCCAATCAAAAGTCTGGCCAGCTTTGCGGGGATAGTGATCAGTGAACAGTATTCAGAATTTTCCTCATTCTATCTAGAAAGACATTTTCTCATCAACCTTTGACCTTGGATGAAGCTATAGCTACTTCCAGTTCCAGCAGTTCAGATTTCAAAGTATCTGAGTAACTAATATTTTCATTTTGTTAACTTTCCGCAAATCTGTCTATGTCTAGTGTGTAATTTGAGGAAGCAGTTGGGCTTTTGAAGTGCTTGGCAGCCCTCTCGTTTGGTGAATATTTTAGTACCTTCAGTAACCCTTCAAAACTGGCAATACTCTCTCTAAAGATTTATTCAAGTACATGTGATAATCCAAAATTAAAACGCTGCCAGATTTTGCATTTGCAAAAGTAACTTTGATAGTACAGGGCCAACAAATGGATTTTGTCAGCCACGAATGCAGCTGTTTTCTTTACTCATAGGAAGGACAGAAAACGAAAATTATAGGGTAACCTGTGGGCATATGACTTAAATTCTTAGACTGACTCTTCTAGACTCTAAATAAATTAATTCTATTTTACTGGGTTAAATAAAATACATTGTACTCTATGGTAAAAAAAATCAAAAGTTTTAGAGTAGATTTGTCCTACTAACTTCCTGGAAGAGTCAGTACTGGTAGATAAAAGAAGTGCCTGAAGCTATTTAACAGATTTATTTAAAATCCCTTATGGGGGGGGGGGACACCTGGCTGGCTCAGTTGGCAAAGCAGCAGCTCTTAATCTCCAGGTCATGAGTTCAAGCCCCACGATGGGTGTAGAGATTACTTAAAAATAATAAATAAAATCCCTTCTTGGGTAAAAAGAAAAGCCCATAGATCCCTGCAATTCCTAATTTCACAAACTCTTAAGACATTCTCTGTTTTTTTTTTCTTTTTCTTTTTCTTTCTTTCTTTTTTTTACTACCTATTCGATTCATACAAAAAGAAAAATATTCTTAAAATATAATCTGTGAACCTACTGGGAAAATCTCTCCTAATTAAACACCAGAGAGAAGATAAATTTCATGCCTGTTTCTGTAGTTCATTCATTCATTGCTGCGTAGTTTTCTATTGTATGAATATGCCGTACTTTCTTTATTCGAGTTTTGATAGAAATTGGTTAGACTGATTCCTTCTGCTTTCTTCTTTTCTTTTTCAAATTTGTTTTAGCCATTGTAGTCCCTTTGCCTTGTCATATAAATTTTAGACTAATCTTGTCTATATCTACAGAGATCGGACTGAGACTTTGGTAAGAATTGTGTTAAACCTGTGTGTCAGTTTGGGAAGAACTACCGTGGGTGCTATGTTGAGTATCCAGTCCATGGACTCGGTACAGGCGCTACAGTGTTTGACTGTGTGGCTTCTCACTTGGTCCTGTGACCAGAGAGAACAGGCTTTTATTGTTGTTTTTGTCGTTCGTCTGTGCCTGTCGGCATTACTGGGTTGGTGGCGCCTTCAGCTGCAGGTGTTGGCTATCCGAGGCGGAAGCAAGCCCAGGGCTTGCTCGTCTTGAGGTCCCTGACTGCTCTGCCTTCCTCTCTCCACCTCTCAGAGCTTGCTCATGTATGTTTTACATAGAATGTCCAGGGCTTGGGGTTGTACTAAGTGTTCTCTCAGTGTCTTGGTGGTAATATGAATTCCATTTTGCAGACCTAATAATCCTGAGAGAACCTTTTAAATGGACACATGTGACCTTGTATGGCTGATAAAATGAATTAGGCTGGACTGACACAAATTTGAAGATAATTCCACCCTTCCCCCATTGACCCAGCTGACCTTGCACTCCAGCTCCTCCCTCACCACCCCCTCCTTTTCCTTTCTTCTCTTCCTCTCCTTTCCTTCCTTCCCTGCCTCTTCTCTTTTCCTTTATCTCTTTTTCCCTAGGTTTCATTGTAGTTATTTCAAAAACCATGCCTGTGGCAAATATACTCCCAGATGCTTTTTAGAGGACTTAAATAACAAACAATATTTATCAGTCGACTCTAGAGATTTGCTCAGGGCAGAGAGATGCTTATTTTAGTAGCTCAAAGGAAAGTTGTAAAAACTCCTAGAGATTCTTAGGATTTCTTGTGGGAGTAGTGAAAGGTAGTTGTGTGGGATAGTTTTTAAAGCAGTGAAGGGTTTCAAGTCTGAAACTGTATTTCAGGTGTGCCCCAACCTAATGACTTTGAATTTATCACTAATTATTACCGAGTGTCATTTTTCCTCTCTGTGAATAGACTTGTTCCTACCAGCTGGGTTCAAGGAAGTCTGGGAAGCCAGGTGCAAAATAACATGGTTGATATTCCACAATTATACTTCTGCCTGAAGCAACATCAAGACAGGGTATTGCACTTCGCCCTGCTTGAACGATTAGCAGGTCGCTGTTAGGATGAAGCCTCCCGATCAGAGAGAAAAATCCACGTGACTTAACTGGAGAACACCGTGCATGTTCTGCAAAGCAAAATCTGTCTTTCCTTTTAACCTGGTTGCTCTGGGAGCCGCCCGATCGCTCACTGTGCAGTCTCAGCGCGCAGCGCGGCCAGTGAAGTGTGCATTGTCTTTTCATCTCTATCAGTTACATCGTAGAAGATGTGCCCATTAGGACATTTTTTTCCTGAAACTAAATGAGGGACTGAAACACAATGCAAACATAAGATGCATCTCGATAGTCTCTGGTAGCATAAGCAAATCTCGTTAATTGTTAAACTTCTAAAGTTATCATGGAATAAAATGACAGGCTGATAAAGGCAAAACACTTAAGAGATGGAAGGGACCTCTCTGTGAAGCCAAATACAAGGAAGTACAGTAAGCCTGGTAATCTTACAACATTTAATTCTGATCTTAAATCTACCTCTTACCATATTTTTACAGATAATTGACAAAAATGTAAAAGATTGGTAATAGCCAATGTTGGCAAGGCGGGGAAGAAATAGGTCCTCTCACATGGTAGGTTGGAGGATAAATTGGTAAACCTTCGGAAGGTAATTTAACACAGTATACCAAAATTTAAAATTCATTCATTGGGGCACCGGGCTGGCTCTTCCGTAGAACCTGCAGCTCTTGATCTGGGGGTCAGGAGTTCGAGCCCCGTGTTGGGCGTGGAGCCTACTTTAAAAAAATACACAGAGACACCTTGGTGGCTCAGTTGGTTAAGCATCTGACTTCCGCTCAGGTCATGGTCTCTGGGGCCATGGGATCAAGCCCTGTGTAGGTCTCCCTGCTCAGCGGGGACTCTTCCTCTTCCTTTGCGATTCCCCCCACCCCATGCTCTCTCTCTCAAATAAATAAATGAAAAAATTTTTTAAAAATGCACTCATTATTTGACCCAGTAATTCTACTACCGGAAATTATCATAGGAGATATATTTGCAAAAGTTTGCCTATTTATATGCATGGAGAGTTTTCATTATAATATTAATCATAATGACAAAATCCAGGAAATAACCCGAACATCCATTAGTAGGAGACCAATTAAATACATTATGATGCACAATGTTGAAGATCGAGGTAAATTTGTATTATTTCACGTGAAAGGTCTTCAAAATATGTCATTATGTGTAAAAAAAAAAAGCAAACTATAGACAGCATCTAGTATGAGTTCATTTGTGGAAACATTTTAAAGTCTACATACATATTTGCATAAACATTTCTTGGAGGATAAGTAGTTATTGACACTAATTATATTTGGTCGATATAGTCTAGGGGACCAAAATTTGTGGAGAGGGAAAGGTCATTTTATATCTTTCTATACTGTTTGAATTTGTTTCTATGTAATTTCTTATACTTTATTTAAGATTTATTTATTTATTTATTTGACACATAGAGAGAGCGCGCATATGCACTCACACACACACCACACACACACACCACACCACACACACACACCACACACACACACACCACACACACCACACACACACACACCACACCACACACCACACACACCACACACACACACCACTCACACACACACGCACACACCACACACACACACCACACACACCACACACACACACCACACACACCACACACACACACACACCACACACACACACACACCACACCACACATACACACACACAGCATACACACACACAGCACACACACCACACACACCACACACACACACAGCACACCACACACCACACACCACACCACACACACACCACACACACACACCACACACACACCACACACACCACACACACACACCACACACACACACACACCACAACACCACACACACACACCACACACACCACACACACACCCACACACACCGCACACACCACACACACACCACACACACACACACCACTCACACACACACACCACACACACACACACACCACACACACACACACCACACACACAC
>NW_024424230.1:51188411-51194337 GCF_017311325.1 Ursus maritimus | reverse complement strand
CACACACACACACCACACACACACACACACCACACACACACACACCACACACACACCACACACACACCACACACCACACACACACACAAGCAGGGGGAGCGGCAGGCAGAGGGAGAGGGAGAAGCAGGCTCCCACAGAGCAGGGAGCCTGACTCCGGTCTTGCTCCCAGGGCTCCGGGATCATGACCTGAGCCGAAGGCAGGTGCTTAACCAACTGAGCCACCCAGGCGCCCCTGTAATTTCTTATTTTTTAAAAAATCACCTCTCCCTTGGGGACAGGCAACTGTCCAATTCATCCATTCAAAGAGTTTACCAAATTCACATTTTTATAGTCTCTTAATTTTAGAGCTGCGCCCTCTTACCTCATAAATAAGAAAAGTGAGGCTCAGCGGGTTCAGGTGACTTGGGCAAAGTGAGTAAGCTGGTGACAAGGCCAGGAGAAGTCAAGCCCCCTAGTCCCTGGTGGAGCGACCGGCCGTAGCACTTTGCTACCTTGGTGTGTCAACTCTGGGAAGCTGCTCCAAATGTGCCTGACATTTCCATCAGTTTAGATCTCATTGTTAAACGACCATTCCCTGAAAAATACCACACTTCACATATATTAAACAATGGCCTCATAATTGTTAAATGTTCTTCATTTAATAAGGACACCGAAATAAACAATTCCCTCCAAACGGAGGTGGCCGGACACCCACCTGATTCACTGGTACCTGGATCTGCTTGCAACATGCAGTATGTGAGCCCCCCATCGTGCCCACCAAACACAGTGTGTGAGGCGTCAGGCCGCCCAGTCAGTGCACTGTACCAACGGAACTAGAAATGCCCTTTGGACATCTTCGTAAGCTAGCTTAGGTCAAATCTTCACTAATTTTTAAATTCTTTTTCATGAAGATGTAACTTACATTTAGTAATGGGCCCAAATTGTAAACCCTCAGCTTGATGAATTTTCACACACACACACACACACACACACACACCCTGTAGCCATCGCCCAGCTCAAGCACTCAGCAGGCTCCCCTGGATCACTTCCCATCAATATCCCCAAAACATAATCCCTATTCTGGCCTCTGTAACCACACATTAGTTTTTAAGCCTGCATTATGAAGACAAAACAAACAGAAAACATAGCTGATGATATGGGGCGGTGAGCGGGATAAGGAAGAGGGTCAAGAGTACTTTAATCTATTCCATTTTTTTTAAAAAAGCATCTTGTTATCTTTTAACTTATCTTCCTTGTTCACGGTGTTCTTTTTAAAAATTATTGTGTGAAAGATCTTACACTGAAAACATGTCTTTTAAAAAGGGACTTTTTCTAGGCCTCTTTCGTTGTAGTTTATTTGTGCTTCAACTTTGACATGCTCTACAGATCAGAGAAAACAACACGGAAGGAGAGAAAGAATTACAGAGGGCCATTGATTTTTTTTTTGTCTTAAGTTCTATTTTTCATACCTGCTGTATGCTCACCGCTTTTACTCAGAGTCAATGCCTACCTCTAGCTTCCGCAAAACGTGGGGATAACCTCTATATTACATATTGTATCATTATATATAAACATCTATCGTGTAACATCATATATTGAAAGATTATTGTTTCTTATTTAACAGTTAAGAAGAACTGCAGTAAGATTGTAGAGTTTGGTTATAAAGACTAGGGAGAGAACGGGTCCTTAACTGGACTTTAAAGTTGGGGAGTAAATACCCTGGAGTCCCAAAGCACCGACTTACAGGATGCTGAAACTGGACCCCAGTCCAAAGGGAGTGTCTGGTGTGGGGGTGGGGGAAACTCCCAACTGAACACAGCACAGCCCAGAGTTTTGGTATCTGACCGTCAGCTGACCTCATGTGATCTCACCTACCCAGAGCAGATCCCCTCGGGGGATACAGGGACCCTGGGGTTGAGAAAACTCCAACTCCAACACCCTTCCCCCCCCCCCCCACCCCCCCCCCACCCTGCCTGCACACANNNCCCCCCCCCGTGTCAAAGGAAGCTAAGAAATACCTTTCAGGAGCAACTGGAGAAGGCAGTGACAAAGACAGCTATGCCTCCTGTAGACAGTGACACTTAGGGTCAGAGAGCTAGGATTTGAATACAAAACCTCGAAAGCAGCTGGTTACAAAACTTCCTGTAGTTGTGGTAGCAAAAAGGCAAAGGTCAAATTCGCCGCCGGTGTGGAATTATAAACTCAGTTCTTCAGTGTGAGTCCAAAATGTTGAAGCAAAATGATGATTGATACTTATGTAAAATCCATGGTTTCCCCACAGCTCCACACCCTTTAAGCTACTCTGTATAAATATCTTTCGACGTATTTAACAACAAATACAAACATTCTGGGAATGGCAAAAGAAAATCAGAATCCTGATGATTAGAGTAAAACCTCAGGCTGACACAAAATGATATTCTGCTCTAGAAATGGGAATCTGGAGGTGAGAGGCTAAGACAAGTCCCGTTCTTGTTTCTGCTTTCACAGTGGGGTGAAGACCCCCCGAACAAGGCTTGATCATTGCAAAAGCTCGCATTAATGGCTGCTGTTCTTGCAAAGAGTTCTGATTCTATCCAATTTCCTGTAAGTTGGGATTTCTGAGCTTGGGGCAGAACAAAGACTACAATTCATGTCTCATGACCTGGGTGGGCATTCAAATGAAAACCAGAATCAGCAATACATTCCCCTGGGATTTACATTTTCTGGAAAAAAAAGAAAAAAATCTCTGCCTACCCAAGATGGATATGAAATGAAAGCACCCCTCACCCCCCAAAATGAAAGCAAAGCTACTGAACAGTGTTTGTAGGAAATCAAATTGCCACAGTCACCAACCATGTTCTCGTAAATCTGAGGGACTCAAAGGGTTAATTGACGTAGCAGAAATAGAAGCACATAACAGGGAAAATGCAGTGTTGCCTTCCTCCCAGGGACATGGGCTAAAGAGTGAGTCAGCAATATATAAACAGCTTTCTGGACACTGAGGCCAGTATTATCATGCGGGGGGTGGGGAGTGCTGTTTACAACATAAGTGTCCCATTAAAACAAGGAGGGCAAAGGAAGGAAGGAAATTTTCACACTAAAGCATAGGAATCTAATTTTGAAATAGTATTTCTCCTTCTGTGTAGCACTAAGCTGTGTTTGGGCAAAGATATTATTGGTAAGAGCTCAATAAATGTTAGTTGTAACTACTATATTTATTATTATTATTCACTCTAATCAGGCCTTTTAAATGAGCCAGATCATCATAGACCAGTCTGATTTTTTAGAAGACAGCTGTCTAAGGAGAAAAATTAAAAAAATGTGTATTGTGAAATAAAATCCATCGGTAAGATATATTTTTGATGCTTCCCTGAGAGTCCCTTTTATTTATTTATTTATTTATTATTTATTTTTAAGATTTTATTTATTTATTTGACAGAGATAGAGACAACCAGTGAGAGAGGGAACACAAGCAGGGGGAGTGGGAGAGGAAGAAGCAGGCTCCCAGCAGAGGAGCCTTATGTGGGGCTCGATCCCAGAACACCGGGATCACGCCCTGAGCCGAAGGCAGACACTTAAGGACTGAGCCACTCAGGCACCCCCCTGAGAGTCCCTTTTAAAGTGTCATAAAATGTCTTCATTGACTGAGTAAAAAGGGCTTTTTGGGCTACCATAACCAACAGTGTTAGGAGCAGAAAAATGGCCAGCAGCACAGGAAAGGAGAATATTATTACTTCTTGGTAAATTCTAATTTTATAAGTAATCTGGTACTTAGTTTTCTAAGAAAAATGTAAGTGTATATCTTCGGGTAAGTAAGAGTCATTACATGTCATCCTGGATTACTATGGCGTCCATGACAGCGACATGGGAGCCACTAAAGAGATGAGTTTTTCTTATTCTGATGAATTTATCCACCCAATCCATCTAGGGATATTTGAAGAGGACTTTGGGATAAGATAAAAAACTGGTAAAGTCAGATCACAGAGTCTCCCCTAAAATTAAATGAAGGGAACAAAAAAGCAGAAATGCACAAGCTACACGCGAAGCCTCTCCTTCCCCCTGCACACTGTCAAAACCCACAGGCTTCCTTTATCTTTTCTTTCCTCCGTTGACAGGGCAGCGGTGTGGCTGCCCGGGAGTGGCTATTGGCAGGTGAAGCAGAGGGGAAGGGGAGGAAATAAATGCCTGCATTTTTCCTTAATCAGAAACAAAGGCTTCACGGTTCTGCTCTTAATTGGAGAGCCGCTAGAATCTAAGAGTAAATACACTCTACCGATAAAAGTGGGATGGATTTTAGGACAGGAGTTTTAACCCAAGTACAGCAAAAAGAGCAATGACCAGGTCCCCCAACACGAGAGCCCACAGCCTCCACTGAAACTCTCTCTCCTTCCACCCCAAACCCCAACCCTGTAGACACCAGGAGTTCCACCCACTGTCTGTTCTTCCCTTCCTCCTTACTTAAAAAATAAAAATAAAAACAAAAACCCAAAACCAAACAAACCTTACATTTTTACTGAGCACAGGCACTCAGAAAAAAAAGATATTTCTAAGCTACCCTTGGAGTGAGGTACTCATAGGTGTTAAGTTCTGGATAATGGGATATAAGCTGAAGCAATTGTGTACAATTTATGGGAAGGTACTTAAATGGAGTGGGCATTCGTGTTTCCTCTTCGCTCTTCCTTTCTGGCTATAAAGCAGCTGTGATGGTTAGAGCTGGAGTGACCTGGGACCACATGGTGAACTTGAGTTTTCGACCCTAACACTGCAAAGTATCATATCAACTGTAATGGTTGGCACAGACTGCTAAGTGAGAGATGAGCGAACTTCTCTCTGATTTAAGACACTGTTACTTTGAAATTTTTCTCTTGCAGACAATCTAATTCTAGCCGATAGATGCTCCCTTTAACCTTGTCCTCAGACAATGAGAGAAAAAACACAAAAGACTCCGTCTCAGACTGAATTTCTAAAAGGAAGACAAACAGCTCTCAGATCATTGTGAAAAAGATTGTAATAAGAATTCATCCACACCGTATCTGTGAAAATAGGAAATCTGGATAGGGAACCCCATGTTAAACAGTAAAATGGAGAGGAAGATTGTACAAAAACAAGACAAAACTCTATGATGGAAAGGGAGCACAAACAAAAGATTTAATATATCTGGAAAGAAACATATATTAAAAACCTAAAGAAAAATTCTACACCAAATGCTTTGTATTCTATGAAAAAAAAATTAGAAGGTATATAAATTCAATGAAACAAGAAATCAAAGGTGAGCTAAGGCAATTGAAGGCTAAGACTGCAATGTGTGATAGTTAATTTTATGTGTCAACTTGACGGTGCCCCAAGATGCCCGGTCATTTGGTCCAACATTATTCTGAGCGTTCCAGCAAGCTGTTTCGGGATGAGATAAATATGTTAATCTGTAGACTGAATAAAGCAGATTGCTGTCTCCAATGTGGGTGGGCCTTATCCAATCAACTGAACACCTGAATAGAAAAACAGAAGGGCTGAGTAAGAGGAACTCCTCCTGCCTGACGACTTGTGGGACATTGTTCTTTCCAGGCCATTGAACTCAAACTGAAACATTGGCTCCTACTGGGACTCGAGCCTACGAGCTTTCTGACTGGAACTTACGCCATTAGCTCTCCTGGTTCTTAGGCATCAGACTTGGACTGGAGCCACACATCAGATCTCCTGGGTCTCCAGTTTGCAGCCTGCAAATCTTGGAATGTTTCAGCCTCCATAATCACATGAGCCAACTCCTTAAATCTGTCTCTCCTAACCAACAGGATATATATAGTTATAAATGCCTTGTGCTTAGATATAGATATCCTGTTGGGTCTCTTTCTGGAAATCCCTGACTAATACACAATGCTGAGAAAAAAAGAAAGAAAAAAGAAAGAAAGAAAGAAAGAAAGAAAGAAAGAAAGAAAGAAAGAAAGAGAAAGAAAAGAAAGAAAGAAGAAAG
>NW_024424230.1:51101915-51188345 GCF_017311325.1 Ursus maritimus | reverse complement strand
AAGAAAGAAAGAAAGAAAGAGAA
Source organism: Ursus maritimus (assembly GCF_017311325.1). Classification (NCBI taxonomy): domain Eukaryota; kingdom Metazoa; phylum Chordata; class Mammalia; order Carnivora; family Ursidae; genus Ursus; species Ursus maritimus. The sequence goes on along the minus strand of NW_024424230.1, from coordinate 51,188,322 downwards.
AGAAAAGAAAGAAAGAAGAAAGAAAGAAAGAAAGGAAGAAAGAAAGAAAGAAAGAAAGAAAGAAAGAAAAGAAACACCACAATGCATTGTTTTGTTTTGTTTTTCACCAAAGCATTGTTTAAAAAATTGATTAGGAACAGCAAGGAATGGAACACACATGGCTGAAAACTAATTGAATAACATGAAGGAAAGTTCTGCAGTAATAACAGAGAATTAGAGGAAAAAGACAAAGATATTTTAACAATCTTAGAAAAGATGTTAGATATAGTGTAGACAATAATAGTCTGACATCGGATGGCTGGTATCCTGAATCAGAGACCACAATAAATGGAATAGAAATCATATTCAAAGATGCCATAGAAGAAAAAAAATTGAAACAAAGAAATACAACTGCATGTGGAAAGGTCTACTGTGTTCTAAGAAAAATTGCTTAAGAAGGATCGACAGTAAGCAATAGCCTAGCTAAGTTACTAAGTTTTAAAACAAAGAATTCTTCAAGCTTCAGGACCACGAACAAAGGTAATGACCAACAAAAGAGAAAAATGGGGCTGGTGTCAAGCTTTCCCAGATCAGAAAGAAGACTATGAAATTCTAAGAGGGAAAAGAATTTGACTTGAGAATGGTAAACTGAATCACATTGCCTTTAACTATAAAGACAACAGACAAACCCATTGCCCTTGTAAGAACCCAAGGAATATAAAATTTATAAGCCCTTGATTTAAAAAGCTCTCATAAGTAAATGAAGCTACCCCAGAAATGAGTCAAAATACAGGAGCACAGACAGAATGGTGTGGTCCCTGGACCCTCAGCATCAGCATCAGTTGGGAACTTGTTAGAAATTCAACTTTGAGGGGCGCCTAGGCGGCTCAATTGGTTAAGCAACTGGCTCATGGTTTTAGAATCTCTAAGGGGGGGAGGGTAAGGACAGGTATTAAATGTTTAAAAACTTCACATGATTCTAATTTGCAGCAGACGTTGAGAACTAACCATCTAGGACCAGGAGTTTTAAAAAGGAGGGGCTTGGGGGTGCCTGGGTGGCTCAGTCAGTTGGGCATCCACCTTCGGCTCAGGTCATGATCCCAGGGTCCTGGGATTGAGCCCCATGTTGGGCTCCCTGCTCAGCAGGGAGTCTGCATCTCCCTCTCTCTTTGCCCCTCCCCCTCCCCACTTGTGCTCTCTCTCTCTCCTCTCAAATAAATAAATAAAATCTTTAAAAATAATAATAAAACAAAGTAAAAATAAAAAAGATAGATAGATAGATAGATAGATAGATAGATAGATGATAGATGCACACACATGTATATGTAACTAGCAAAAATTAGGAGATAGGGAGATGTGAAAAAAGTCTAAGTGTGGTAATTTTTCATCCTTTCTAATGCAAAGTTAATAGAAACTCTCTACATTTTATCTCTATTAAAAGATAGAGACTTAGTCTATTATACACATTTATAAATAGAAGACCTAAAAGTGGGGGCACCCGGCTGGCTCAATTGGTAGAGTATGTGACTCTTGATCTCCAGGTTGTGAGTTCAAGCCCCATGTTGGGTGTAGAGATTATTTATTTATTTATTTATTTTTAAAGATTTTATTTATTTGACAGAGAGAGACAGCTAGAAAGGGAACACAAGCAAGGGGAGTGTGAGAGGGAGAAGCAGGATTCCTGCCGAGCAGGGAGCCCGGTGCAGGGCTTGATCCCCAGACCCAGACACTTAATGGCTGAGCCACCCAGGCACCCCTAGAGATTACTTTAAAAAATAAAATCTTAAAAAAAAAAGACCTAACAGTGGATAATAAGCCTTTCCAGTTACCAAAAGGAAGGTACACTTTAAAGCAAGAGAAATAGAAATCACGAAGTAAAACAAAGGGTGCATTAAAAATATAAAATATACTATGACAATATTAAATATATGGCATATGAATAAGTATAAAAGTATTAAATACATATTAAAAAGAATCAAATTAATTTAAGAAACAATTAAATGCTCAAGAGAGTTATCAGAAAGAAAGTCGTTCGGAAATATTGAAAGGGATTAATGCGTCTCAGGGGAAGGAAAACCATAAAAAGAGTGCCAACATCAAGATCAGTCCAGGGTGAATTCAGAAAAAAAAAAAAAAAGATGAGAAAAGATAAAGAGGGGAATTTTACAATGATAAAGGAGTAAGGATATAACTGTCATAAATCTTTATGGATCAGATATTACATTATTGAAATACATGAGGAAAAATTGCAACAGCAAAGAGAATGGGAAAAAAGACAGTATTACTAGGAGACATTAACTCATGGAAACTCATTTCCAATTCATTTTTGGAAAATAAATATACAAGAATAGCCAGAAAACAGCCAGGAAAATAAATATGAAAAAAAAATGCTAAAAAAGAAGAGAATTGAGGGAGATTACTCCTACCAGACATTAGCATCTATTATAAAACTTCCATTCCTACCTTACTCCAAAAATAATTCAAAACAAAATTTAATGTAAAATATAATGCAATCAAATGCTAGGATAAAATGTGGGAACATTTTAAATACATAATTTCGAAGAGGAGCTTCTCTCTAAGCAGAGTGTACTACCACAAGGCAAGAACATTAAAGACATGCATTTAGGGGCACCTGGCTGACCCAGTCTGTAGAGCATGCGACTCTTGATCTTGGGGTCATGAGTTTGAGCCCCATGTTGGGTGTTGAGATTATTTAAAAATAATAAAATCTTTAAAAAGAGAAGACATTGGGCAGCTGGGTGGCTCAGATGGTTAAGCGTCTGCCTTCAGCTCAGGTCGTGATCCTAGGGTCCTGGGATCGAGCCCCGTGTCAGGCTACCTGCTCAGCGGGGAGCCTGCTTCTCCCTCTGCCTGCTGCTCCCCTGCTACTGCTCTTTATCTCAAATACATAAATAAAATCTTAAAAAAAAAAAAAAGAAAAAGAGAAGACATGCACTTAATTTGATAAAAATATAAGATTTCTATTTAGCTAAAACTCATAAATACAGTTTTTAAAAAACAAGCTACAAAACTGGGGAAATATTTGCCACACACAATCCTGAGAAGGGTAGTTTCAACAACAGATTTAAAAATTCTTACTAAAAAAAGAGTTTGGTAAAATTGAATTTGTGGAATGTGTGAGTAAACACACTACCAACTGCTAAAAACTTTTTGTTTTGTTTTTTAATAGCTTTATTGAGATATAGTTGACTATTATATAATAAAGTGAACAGATCCAAAAACTTGATCAGTTTTGACATAGTATAAACAGTGGCCACATGAAAATAATGAAGATATCTGTCACCTCTGAAGTTTTCTTGTGTCCCTGTAATTTCCCTCTTCTTTGTTCCTCTTCCCCATCCACAGTCCCCAAGCAACCAGTGGTTTTCTTTTCATCCATATAGTTTGTGTTTTTATAATTTTATATAAATGGAATTACACAATAGATACTCGTTTGTTGTCTGGCTTCTTCGACTCAGCGTAAATATTTTGAGATTCATCATGGTTGTGTTTATCAATAGTTCATTCTTTTTTTAATCATTGATTACTATTCCATGACACTACATATTTTTAGATGATGTCTTATATTGTTGATTAGCTTCCATTTATAGATACAATTTGTTTAGGCATTCACCTGTTGATAGTCATTTGGGCTGCTTCCAATTTGGGACTATTACAAACGGAGCTGCTATGAGCATTGGTGTGTAAGTCTGGTACAGACATATGCCTTTATTTGTCTTGGATAAATACCTGTGGGTGGTATATCTTATATGTAAGGTGCATTCCTCATTAAATTAAATGCATTACTCATTAAAAATTAAATATAACATGTATACTTTGATCTCATCCAGTACATTTTATTTTATTTTATTTATTTATTTTTTAAGGATTTTATTTATTTATTTGACAGAGAGAGACAGCCAGCAAGAGAGGGAACACAAGCAGGGGGAGTGGGAGAGGAAGGAGCAGGCTCCCAGCGGAGGAGCCCGAAGCGGGGCTCGATCCCAGAACGCCGGGATCACGCCCTGAGCCGAAGGCAGACGCTTAACGACTGAGCCATCCAGGAGCCCCACATCCATGTACATTTTAAAAATACATATGCTTTTATATATACTTCAATACCAGCTTCAGTTTGCCTGAATTCCAAATGGCTGGCTGTTAAAATCAATATACAGTTAAAACTAAGACTGAAACAGATTATGCCATTATAGAATGAACTTCTGGGTTGTTACCAGAATAAGTCTGAATTTTTATTTGAAAATTCAAAAATTATGGGGCACCTGGCTGGCTCAGTCAGAAGAGCATACAACTCTTGATCTCGGGGTCATGAGTTTGATTCCCATATTGGCTGTAGAGATTACTAAAAAAAAATAAAAATAAAATAAACTTTGAGGTACCTAGATGGCTCCATCATTGAGTGTCTGCCTTCAGCTCAGGTTGTGATCCCAGGATCTTGGGATCGGGCCCCATGTTGGGCTCCCTGCTCAGTGGGGAATCTGCTTCTCCCTCTTCCTCTGTCCCTCCTCCCCTCCTCCCCCTGCTTGTGCTCTCTCTCTTTCTCAAATAAATAAAATCTTAAATAAATAAAATAAAATAGTTAATCAATAAATAAATAAACTTTAAAAATAAATTAATTAATTAAAATTCAAATATTAGTTAAATACTTAGTAGTCACATCTTTAAAGATTGCCGTCATGGTTCAGGGGCAGTGATTCCCCAGCAGGGTCAGCGGGTCAGCAGCTCCTGTGGTGATGATACTATCACATTTACAACAGGTAAATTAGGCATTCTCTTTCAACCGGCTCCTTTAATACCATCTCTGTGTGTGTGTGTGTAGAGCAGAATACAATTCAGGAAGTAGTTTTTCAGTAGCATGTTTTCTAGGAGGAACTTTGTACCTCAGATTTATAGATTGGGTAACTCTCCAGAATCTTTTTACTTCAATTATTGAAAATGGTTGACAATCAATAGAAGTCGTTTGAACAAGGTTCTGTTTAGATTTTTGAGCTCAATAGACTCAAAACTATAAAGTAATTGTCTTCTTAAAGTATCCTCATAGAATCTTTTTTAAGAATTGTGGTAAAATACACATAACATGGAATTTACTCTCGGAGTCATTTGTAAGTGCACAGTCGGGGGCGTTAAGTACACTCACACTGTTGTGCAACCATCACCAACCACCATGTCCAGAACTTTTATCATCTTGTAAAACTGGAGTCCTCGACCCATTAAACAATAACCTCCCATCCCTCCGTCCCCACAGCCCCTGACAACCACCACTCCACTTTCTATCTGCAGGACTCTAACTACTCTAGGTACCTCGTAAAAGCAGAATCACTTGCCCTTTTGTGATTGGCTTGTTTCACTTATCATGTCCTCAAAGTTCATCCACGGTGCCTGCCATTTTGAAGTTAGAAGAGTGAGAACAAAATGTGTTTGGGGTACCCCCTTTTTCTCTATACCTCTATGTAATCATTATGTCTAAATGTGTCACAGTTGTTGTTACACGTGATGTTGGACTTTTCCTTCTTTGGAAAATCTAAAGTGGTGACAAAGCTGACATTCTGCATTTAATTCATCTTTAGAAGATGTGAGGAATTCTCAAATAGAATTTTTTTCTTAAAATAATCATGGCCTAATTGGAATTAAATAACCCATAATCAAAATTCTTAAGAGCTATTTTATTCATTCAGTTCGCCAAACAAGTCTGCAGATACCAGCCTTTTGATACTCTCTAATCTCAATTATTGTCTTTTGTACTCATGCTTAATTTTTTATAAACATTTATGACTCAAAAAGGACTTTTTATTCTTTCCTAAAGTTCTCAAACTCTGTCTTATTGTTTGCACTGACTGTCAATCTATTGTCTTATTTAAACTCTGAAAATTCTCAATGATGGCTTTTGTTCACAAACTTAACTTTTACAACATTAATTATTACAACATCTTTTTTACAATGGTAAATACAAACTTATACTTTAACTGAAAGAATTTCAACACAAAACACTTGGGGAGATATTTCTATCCAAATTATATCTAGAATGCCTCCTGTGTTTATAAGTGATTGTTCAGATATTAGCAATCAATGTTTTGCCTTGTTTGGATGGTGGGTGTTTTCATGCTGATTAGCTACGAGGATAGCCTAATCAGAAATGGCAGACCTTTTCCCTAAAAGGCTGGAAATGAAATACTTTTGGCTTTGTGGGCCATTTTCTGTTGAAACTACTCAACCCTGCCACCTAGTGTGAAAGCAGCCATTGACAATTATATAAAGGAATGGATGTGGTGGATTTCAACAAAACTTTATTTACAAAACAGAAGAGAAGCCAGATTTGGCTGATAAGTTGCAGGACCCCCCCCCCCCATTTGCCGAGATCTAGATGATAACTGATTATGCACAAGACTCAGAATGCCAGGGTTGGGGCGCCTGGGTGGCACAGTGGTTAAGCGCCTGCCTTCGGCTCAGGGTGTGATCCCGGCGTTATGGGATCGAGCCCCACATCAGGCTCCTCTGCTATGAGCCTGCTTCTTCCTCTCCCACTCCCCCTGCTTGTGTTCCCTCTCTCGCTGGCTATCTCTCTGTCGAATAAATTTTAAAAATTAAAAAAAAAAAAAAGAACAACAAAAAAGAGAATGCCAGGGTTGAAGGTGAGTTGGCATTTGACTAGTCAGTCTTCCACAGGCCAAAGTTGAAGTCAAATAGTTTTGCAGGATAGTTGGAAGAAAGGCAGGAGGGGACAAGGGGCCCCGGCCCTAAGAGGAAACTACCCTTAAAAGTATTTTATATCACCCTGGAGGGAGCCCCCCACCCTTTCCCTCTACCTTTTCCCAATAAAAACCTGATTGGATGACAGGTGCATGGCGGTTTCATGAGATTAAAACAGCCCACCAACAAGCCCATAAAAACACCTAGATTTAGAAATTGGTGGCAACTCTCTCCGGTCCCCTCCCTCTTCAGGAGCTTTGTACTATCGCTCAATAAACTTTGCTTCACTATCGCTCAATAAACTGCTTTGCTGCCCACCGCTCTGTCTGGTCTCCCTCTTCATTCTTCGAAGCGGTGTGACCAAGAACCGTGGGTACCGAAGGACAAGAAACCCTGCAACAGTAGCAGAATTTGGCAGGACACTTAGGCCAAACTGATGTACAGTTTCTAGATATGTACCAGTATAAGCATTTAAAAACTTTTGGAAGATAAATTGGCAATCTTGGTTCCCTCTGGAGAGGAGGCTGAGGTAGGTAGACTTTCTTTTCTTTTTCCATCCTTATTTAGTCTAAGAATTTTATATCATGTGCATTTTATTGCTTTAAAACAAAGTCAAAGAACATCTCCTTACTGAATGACTTGGGGTACATAGAATTGGAGAGTTTGATTTTTTTTTTTAATCAAACCCTTGCTGTTGTGGTAGTTTCTTTTTAACTAGAAGATTAAAATTAGCAGACCTCCTGAAATTCCCTGGTGCTGATAATATGTGGCAACTCTTAGGATAATATGACTTAGTCTGTTTTTTGGCACACTGCCATCACTGCAGAATCAAGCAGGGGGGTGGGGGTGGGGGGGCGAGGGGAGTCAAAAGGTACAAACTTCCAGTTGTAAAATAAATAAGTCATGGGGATGTCATGTATAACATGGTGACTATAGTGAATGATAGTATATTGCCTATTTGAAAGTTGCCAAGAGAGTGGATCTTAAAAGTCCTCATCACAAGAAAAAAAAAGTCTAACTTTGTATGGTGGCAGATGCTAATTAGACTTATTGTGACCATCATTTCACAAGGTATACAATATACAAATCTCAAATCGTTGTGTTGGACACCTAAACGAATACAGTGTTGTTATATGTCAATTATACCTCAGTAAAAAAATAAAACATAATGAAAAAGAACTCCAGAGTAAAAACAACAACAGCAACAACAAAACCCCCCAAAAGCCTGGAATGCCAGTCCCTGTGTTCAAAAGGCTATATGAAGCGTAAATAAGGAACATGTTGGACTAAATAAGATCCAAAGATGAAAAAGCTAGTTTGGCTTATTGATTGTGTTTTCGGTCTTCTCTTATCACAGTGATCATATTCTTGACAACAAATTTTTACCAAAAATGATTTTATAATTCATGGTAATACTGTGCTGTAAATCAGAATATTTATCAACAACCCTTGGAGAAATATTAATGACTGAAGTGTCTTAAATACTTATAATGATCCAGACATGAGGTTAAGTGCTTACCACGAATTATCATAATCAACGCTATGACATCCCTCTGAAGAAGGTGCTAATGTTATCCTCATTTCACAGATGATAAGAAATTAGGCTTAAGGAGGTTAACAATTTTGTCCAAAACAAGACAGCTAATAAGTTCAACTAAGAAGCTAGTAAGTTCTGAGATTTGAACCTAAGCAGCCTGGTTGGAGTCTTCTTAGTCTCAGTATTTGACCCAGTGAGGAGAGGATGGAGCGGGTAATTCAGGAAGCCCTTCAAATTGGCTGTGGAGTGCACTCGATGACCTCCCAGTGTACAAGGGGTGAGAAGATGGGAAGAGTTGCAAGCAGTACCAGAGTCACCCCCCTGACCAAATGTCATTTGGGCTCAAGGGGAAAACAGAACTTTTCATTGCATCCATAAAACTTACTCAGGTTTTAAAATTTATTGGTGTTACTGGACCTGCTAACTGAAGAGTAATTGTAATGAAAAGAAATCAACACCGCTAATTCGCTTCCTCCTCTAACCTAAATGTTTTAATGCAGTGAAAACACTACAGGGTTCTCAAAACGCTTAGGAATGCCAATAAAGACACACTCAGAAGCAGGCTGAACTTGGGTGAGGGCCAGATGTGACAAAAGAAAAGAAACAACAGGCAAGATCAGAAGGAAGTGATGAGTGCCGAAGCCAAGGCGAGAGGAGCTAGCATACTGAATCTGCAGAGCATGAAGCAATGTGTGCTGCTTGCATGCGCGGCTGTAAAGAGAAAATAATGTAAACATTTTAACAGGGAGGCTCCCTCAAATCCTTGAAAGCCTGTGTTTGCCCTCTGAATGACCGAAGCCCATATAAAGATAATATTCACAACCAAGCCAGTACTTTGCTGCAAACCAGGGCTTGTGTGACACAAGCCGGCCAAGGAGACGGGAAGGTCAAGGCCACGTGGATCGTGATGGCCCAGCAAGCTCTTACCATTATGCTTGGATGTTACTCTGGTTTTACTTTTTCCTCTTTTTGGTGAAGTCTGGCTTCATAACTAAAAACAAAACACCGAAACTTGTAAATACTTAACAAATTTTACTTCCATTTTTCTTGTCCAAGCTCCAATTCCTTCAGAGCCTGCTGACTCTAATTGGTCATCTAATTAATCCGAAAATCCAACATAATTGGTCTGTGAATGGTGCCATGTATAGAAGTGTAAACACCACACTCCTCCCCGGAGGTTAAATTCATTGGAGTGCTTAACCGCTATGCTTTCATGTCTCGGCCATTGAATGAAATAACACAGGTCCAGATTAGCCAGTGCCCACCAAGCATGAAAGGACACTGCAAACCCCACAATGACTGGGGTTCACTGTGGAAACGTAAGGCACTGGACGTAGTTCAGCAGTTTCTACCCCCACGCTACGTCGGATCTCCGGAGGTTTCCTATGAAGCATAATCTCTTTCTCCAGAGATTCTGACTGGAGGGGTCGGAACCAGAAACTATTTTTAACAAGCCCCCCATGTGCTTCTGAGATTTGGGACTGGCTTTTGAGAATTGCTGTTTGCAACTGATCTTCACAACCTCTGCCCCCACTCCTATCACCCAGGCCTTACCTTGTCTCATGCCCCTGCCCCAGGGCCCTTCCTTCTATAAGGAAATCTTATAGTTGTTTCTCCTCTTGTCTTCTGCCCAATCTAGGCCTTCTTTCCTGTCATACTGGCATGTCCTCCAACTTCACAACTACCAAATGCACTCCCTCCTGTCCCAAAAAAGTATTTTTACAGAGTGCCATTGGTATAAATTGGGCAAAAGCTTTAAATGGGAGGGAATGTAGAAAAGAGGTGGGAGGGCTACAAGGATACCAGTAGAAAACTTCCAGAGTGCTTAAAATATACATTTTGGAAGAAACATTAAAAGTTAAACAAGAGGGGCGCCTGGGTGGCACAGCGGTTAAGCGCCTGCCTTCGGCTCAGGGCGTGATCCCGGCGTTATGGGATCGAGCCCCACATCAGGCTCTTCAGCTATGAGCCTGCTTCTTCTTCTCCCACTCCCCCTGCTTGTGTTCCCTCTCTCGCTGGCTGTCTCTATCTCTGTCGAATAAATAAATAAAATCTTTAAAAAAATAAAAAAATAAAAAAATAAAAGTTAAACAAGAAGAAGTGATAATAATAAAAAAAGTAAAAGTTACACAAGACGGTCACTTTGCATACAAGGGCCTTCCACTTAATCCAGAAGATCTAAGCACCAGTCGAGAGGGGACAGGAACAGAGTCATGACATCATGGGGTACAAGCATCAAAATCCAGACAGCAGAGAGCTCTACAGTTTGCTAGTCTGGGCGTGGTCTGTGGTCCAGCAGCATTAGCCTCACCTAAGAGCTTACTAGAAATGTGGCCTTGGACTCCCTGCCAGGTCTTCTTTCTAAAGCAAAATCTACTTTCAAAATAAGATCTCAAATTGATTTGTGTGTACTTTAAAAGTTTGAAAAGTACTACTGTACTGAATGAGACACTCAATATCTTCAACAAATAAATTGTAAGAAAAAAAAGAGATAGAAGGAAACATATAGATTAAAAGAGATTAAGAAATCTATCAACAAGATGCAGTGTGGAGATTGGTTTGGATCTTGATTTGAACTAACTGTAAAAAAAATTTTTTTTGAGATGCTTTCCTTCTCTTTTTTAAAGTTTTTAAGTTGAATTCCAGTATAGTAAACATACCGTGTTATATTAGTTTCAGGTGTACAATATAGTGATTTAACAATTCTATACGTTATTCAGTGCTCATCACCATAAGTGTGCTCTTAATCCCCATCACCTATTTCATCCATCCCCCCACTTCTGGTAACCATCCCCCCCCAACTATAGTTAAGCATCTCTCTTTTTTTCCTTTTCTCATTTGTTTTGTTTCTTAAGTTCCACGTATGAGTGAAATGATATGATATTTATCTTTCTCTAACTGACTTATTTCACCTAGTATTATACTCTCTAGCTCCGTCTATTTGGTTGCAAATAGCAATATTTCAGTCTTTTTTATGGCCGAATCATATTCCATTGTATATATATATTCCATCGTATAGCTGCTTTATCCATTCATATATCAATGGACGCTTGGGCTGATTCCGTACTTTGGCTATTGTAAATAATGTTTGCAATGCAATCTTAACACTAAGTACCTGAAGTTAGTCAAATAAACAGTGTAAAGCCACAATCTCCCACAAGACTACCCTCCATTCAGACACCAGCCCTTGGGGCCCACCCTAACCAGAAACAGACAACAAATGAAATTCTGTGGAAAGTAGTTCAGTGTAGCCAAATTGATATATTATAAGGCCCCACACCAATTAATCAGTGCCTGGAAATAATTATTTCAGGGCCAAACAACTGCGTAAAGAAAGCTGAGACATACATGGTAAACCCAACCCACGTGGGAAGCATATCTACTTTGTCACGTGTTATTCCTTCTCTCCTCTAGTGTAAGAGCATGAGATCGCCCACCAATTCTCCATCTGATCTGGATTCCATCTTTTTATGCTCCCCCAAGGATCATGCTCCATCAGTTAACTTCTCAAGACTAAGAGTACCGGTTACTTCTCTTTTGTCAAATCCAGTGGACACCTATTTTATTTCATTGACGCAACGAATATTGCTTCGTCTTTCTTGAGACTCTTTTCTCTTGGCTTCCACCACATCTCTTGCATCACCTAGATGCTTTCCAGAGTGAATGTGGCCCAGATGGCCACCAAGCACCTAACATTCAAAAGAGTTCAAAACCAAGCTCATCATCTTCTCCCTAGAACGCTTTCTTCCTGAACTCTCTTACTCTCACTTTTGTACGTCCACCCACCCAGCTACTCAAGCCGGGAAGTGAATGACCAGAGACTCCTCCCCACTCCCACAGATGTGTCCTATGTTGGTTTCTTTAGGATTTCTGGAACAATCACCAGCAGCTGCAGGTGTCCCACAAAATCAGGCTACTGTGGTAACTACTTGCACTTTCTCATCTCACGCTCTGCCCCACTTGGCCTTATCCCTTAGTTCCCTTCTCTTGGTTAGGTTTGAACTACTTCCTTACTGAGGCCTTGATCTGACATATGCTTCGATGCTGTCTGGTCATTTCTCCTAACCTCCTTTCAGGTCGACATGCAGTGACATCCTAACCCCTTGTTGTCAGGGAAGGAAAATCAGAGTTGACCCTACTGTGGATTTCATCTCCTTTGTTCGCTTTTCTGGCAACTGCTGCCTCTCTTTACCATCTTATCCCTCCTCTGCTGAAATCCTGCAGAGGCCACTTACCTGGTCTCCTGCCTCTAGTGTTTCCACCCCTGATACATTCTCTCCACTGCCTTCAGTTATCTTTATAAAACACAAATCTTATTAAACCCCGTCATTCTTCAGCTTCAGATTTATTCAAATGCCTTTGACATTTAAAGTCCTTCATCTTCCCTTGGTACTTGGGTCCTGTCTCAGATTCTTTGTTTTCAATATGCTGGCAATTTGTAGTTCCTGATGAGCCATGGTCATTTCTCATTTTATATACTATTAACTCTTTCTGAAATGCCCTGCCCTCTTCTTTTTTTAAAGATTTTTTTTTTTTTTATTCAACAGAGATAGAGACAGCCAGCAAGAGAGGGAACACAAGCAGGGGGAGTGGGAGAGGAAGAAGCAGGCTCATAGCGGAAGAGCCTGATGTGGGGCTCGATCCCATAACGCCAGGATCACGCCCTGAGCCGAAGGCAGATGCTTAACCGCTGTGCCACCCAGGCGCCCCTGCCCTGCCCTCTTCTTAACACCCACTCTCCTGCCAGCAGCCCGCACCCGCACACACACTCATCCCCACTCCCCCACATGGCCTGCTGGCACCCTTCCACATGCCCTTCCAGGCTCGACTTGGTCACTTCTTTGATCAGCACTGACCCTAGTCTGGTTTGGATGCTCCAGGTAGATGCCCGTATGTTACCCTAGCTTAGGTTATGTTAACACTTACCAGATGATCACAATCCTATACATTTTTTAAAAAAAGATTTTATTTATTTATTTGGGGGGGAGGGGCCAAAGGAGAGGGGGAGAGAATCTTAAGCAGACTCCACACTGAGTGAGGAGCCTAATGCAGGGCTCCATCTCACGACCCTGAGATCATGACCTGAGCCAAAATCGAGTCAGACACATAACTGAATGAACCACCCAGGGGCCCCTAATCATATACATTTTTATTTTTATTTTTATTTATTTATTTTTTTAAAGATTTTATTTTTTTATTCGACAGAGATAGAGACAGCCAGCGAGAGAGGGAACACAAGCAGGGGGAGTGGGAGAGGAAGAAGCAGGCTCCTAGTGGAGAAGCCTGATGTGGGGCTCGATCCCATAACACCGGGATCATGCCCTGAGCCGAAGGCAGACGCTTAACCGCTGTGCCACCCAGGTGCCCCATATGCATTTTTTTTTTTAAATCTATTTTTCTCCACTAGATTGTGGAGAATTTTCTCCATTAGATTTATGGTCTTGCTTCACTAGAGCCTAACACAGCTTGTGGCCTATGGTAGGTTTTTCATATACATTTATTAAATGAATAACTAAGTAAGTTACCTAATAAGGTAAACTCTATGAGATATATGGCATCTACGTCTGTCCTTTCACCAGTCTGTTTGTTCTGGGCCATGTGCAAAGAGGGAGAGGCAATCATGCTGGAGAATCTGGAAGGAATTGGAGAAAGCCCTGGATTCATGTTCCAGAAAAGTAGATGAGTGCCCACGGGGTGGTGGCAGCAAGAAGTGAAGCAAGATGGCATAACTGAAGGGTTGTAGGCATCTGGAAGTCCCACCTGCCTGGCTGCTCGAGGAGGAGGAGGAAAGAGGGTCTCCACAAACTGCTTCTTCAGTATCTTCTACTAATTCCTTCATTTTCTCAATCCCCACTACTCTAGCCTTAGTTCAGGGCCTTCCAAGAATATGGGCCTTTCAGCACCAGGAGCAGAAAGGTGTCATTCAGGCTCAACCAATACAGACACCAAAGTATTCATCATATTTTCCATAGCACTGTTATCAGGGCCCCCCAAGCCCATGGTATTCAAGAGCGTTTTGCTACATGGTAACATATCTTTGGCATATCTTAACCATCTCTCCAGTAAAATGATAGTGTATAAACATGCCACAGGAATCCCTCTTCCATCTGAGGTAACAAGCAGGATTTTATTCCTCTTATGCAAAAGGAGAAAGTGCTTTAGGGGACTTTTAGATTTACCTAGGCTTATAGAATATATTCTCTTGTTGATTACCAAAGTTGTAATTTTTAATGGGAAAGGCAAGCATGAATTCCAAATTTTCAAAAAGGTACTTGGAGTGAAATTAAGTCTCCCTCTCGTCCTTGGCCCACGGCTGCCCAATTCCCTCCTCAACAGCAACCAACTCGGTGTGTGTCTTTCCAAAGACATTTGATGCATTTATGTTTGCATGAATACACATGTGTGAGCCCTCAGATCCATTCTGAATACGAATATGATTTCTCAATGTGGTAGGAGCTCTGTCTGGACTCACTTTAAACCAAGGGCACAGATCTCCATATCCGCTTGCCATTCCTGGCCTCTGTGACACAATGAAGGTTGGGGAAATGCATTTGACCTGTGCTTATACCACCCTGACCACCAGTCCCCCACAAGGCCATGGTCAGCCTGTCGGTCAGCATCTTTGCCACTAGTCGGAGGTAACCCGTTTTGCTGCCTCCTTCCAATTTAGCCCAGAGGCAATGGAAGTAGGGCAACCTCTCTGTATTTTCTAAATCAAACACGTCTTCTCAAATAAAAGAAAAATGTGCCGCTGAAGAGTTTAAAAATTGAGGTCTGTTTTGAAATAATCAAGCCAAGTAGAGAAGTGATGGAGGTGACACTCATCTGGAACCAGGTGGGAAGGGAAAACAAGCCCACAACAAAAACCATGTGCGTACAAAGACGGACATATACTGAAGAGGTAAGCCAGCTACTAACGTCTTCAATCCCCACCGTTGTGGGGGGTAGAAACGCTTGTTTTTTGTCTCTTGAAAATGATTCTGTTTCCTCTTTGTACTAATTTGATTGCATCCATTTGCCCTCCATTTCACTTTATTCACTCAATTCTTGGTCAGTCCTGCCAGCTTGAAGGGCCAGCCTGTATTTGCACATCTTTCCAATGTGACCATCTTGGACCGGTGATGGGTCTTCCTTTACCTGCTTTCTGAGGAGCACATGGTGGACTTGCTTCAGATCAGCAACTAATCGTGCATCTCCCACTCTGCATGGCCAGCCTGTTCAAGGGAGGTCCCTGCTCTGGTTGGGTTGATGTCATGGAAGGGGTTGGGGCTCTTGACTCTTTCTGTCTTTTAACTGGGAAATAGCCAGACTCAAAAACAAGGTAGGAGAAAAAAAAGTTTTGTTTTTTTTTAAAGATTTTATTTATTTATGTGACAGAGAGACAGCCAGCGAGAGAGGGAACACAGCAGGGGAGAGGGAGAGGAAGAAGCAGGCTCCCAGCCGAGGAGCCCGATGTGGGACTCGATCCCAGAACGCCAGGATCACGCCCTGGGCCGAAGGCAGATGCTTAACGACTGTGCTACCCAGGTGCCCCAAAAGAAAATTTTAGATGAATGTGATAATAGTTCAAGAAGGATGCTACAAAAAACCCTCCCTGGTTCTCTTAGAGACCTGAAATGAAGGTAGGGAGAGAGACTGAAACACAAATCTTTTTTCTTGGCAAGTTTCTAAGAATCACTGATTAAAATTTGCCATTATGATTGTTCTCTGAGATTGCTCTGTTTATTCCCGTGAAAGCAGGCATTGTTTCCTGTTTGTGTCTCTGTTTACAGATTCTTCTCTTTGTATGTACTTTCAAGGTTTGGGCCCCACAGGTGTAAAAACTCAGTGTGGGGAAAAAGTGAGAGGGAGGGTGCTGAACTCAAGAGCAATTTGAAACCAAAGGGAAAATCTCTTGAGTTGGGCAGAGCACCCAGTTCTGCCCAATAAACTGGGTGAGGGGGAGGAAGCCATGGAAGCTAGGGAGAGCCTGGAGTAGGAGGCTGGTTCTGCCCACAACTGGCTATGATGCCTCCAGGGAGCTTTGAGATATCAGAAGCCTTTATCTTCTGACCCAAGAAGTGGGAGCTTCTCTTGAGATGCCTTTCAGCAAGTGGACCCACCTTTCAACTGTTTATAACTAACATAGAGAATATGCTCAATTTCTTTATCTCCAAAATAAGCAGGAAATCTTGAATATTTTCCATGTAACTTTTAAAATCGAGATTTTTCTTTTTTACATGTTTGCTTGAGGTGGGTTTTTTTTGTTTGTTTGTTTGTTTTTTAAATTTATTTAGAGAGAGAGAGCACACTCAAGCAGGCAGAGCTGCAGGCAGAGGGAAAAGCAGGCTCCCCGTTGAGCAGAGAGCCCAACCTGGGGCTCGATCCCAGGACCCTGGGATCATGACTTGAGCCTGGTTATTAGGTTAGTTAAGCGACGGAGCCTCCTGTTTGCTTGAGTTCTTAGCTGCCATTGTTTCCTGGTTTGAAGACACACAATGGTAGTGCTGGAAAAATAAGCATCGCTCTTAGAGCATTTTGTTAAAACCATCTTTGACCTCTTTGGTGAGCTGTGAGGCCATCAGCCGTAGCCCCAGCACAGCCACAGAGCACAGGTATGTCTGGGGTTCTGGGAAAGGGAGAGAACTAACCTTTATTACCTGCATCCGGAGTGCTAGGCGGTTGGACACTTCTAGAAAGTAGGCTCAGAATCTCTATGTCACCCACAGCACTAGGACATAATGTCCACTTCAGTAAATAAGAACTGAACAAGTAGATCACACATAAGAAGGTAACCTGAGAAAAAGTACAATGAGCATAAGCTCCTAAAATGAGCCATTGTTAATTTATACTCAGATTATCACAAAACGTGAATAAAATATTCACATTTAGTTTTGCTGTGCGGGCTAGCAACGTCCACGAGGAAATATGCTTTGTCATCATGTTCATTCGGAACGGGTGTCTGAACGGCAGTATCGTACACTGGGAGCAAAATCAATTGCAGCCCAAGCAGGACCATTAGGTTGGCTTCCTGCAAGACTTGAAACAGTTTTTATACTTAAACCCACCCATTCATACACACCCCACAACATACTCCTGGTATCCTTCTGCCAAAACACTTCAGATCTATTAACTTCATTTTTGGTTGTGACAGTATTTCCAAGAGATGGATAGAGGCAGAGAACAGCTACGCTAAGAAGCCGTCTCATGGTCATTTGTGTTGGAGCTGATCTTAATAAGCTTAGCTGTGTGACTTTATAATAGAGTATATAGAACTACTCAGAGAAATAGCTCTCAACATTCTTGAGGTAGTAGTAATATTCATATATAGAACATGATTTTACAAAGTATTTTCATACCCATCCACTGGCTCTGTGCCTTGGTCTTCTCATCTCTAAACCAGAAGTAATAATAGTAATACTGACTTGCACAAGATGACCCTGTCAATAAATGGAGGACTCAGGGCTTATGAGAGCAGAGGCCATACCTTACTTTCAACAAAAGTCCTTACTTCAATGTGAAAATAACCAGAGCGTTGCTGAGATCTGGCATTTTCCAGACATTCAATAAATATTTATAAGTGGATGAATGATTGATTGATTGAATGATACAACATTGTAAAAAGAAATCTGAGAGATTGCTCCCTGGATTTTGGGGTTCACAAAGTATGAATTTCTCTGCAATAGACTTTGTTATTAATTCTTTCCCTTTAAGAAATAATTTTGACAATGTTACAGCATTGTTGGGACTAATACTCTACATATTTATACTTTTGCTTTATCACTCTTAAGTTCATTGAGGAGTAAGTTATGACAGTACCAAGAATAATAGTGCCATCTAGTGACAGTTCTGGTTATTGTCTCTAAAATTGTACATGACGAGAGTGGGATGTATGCAATCCCTGATCTTGAGCATTTTTCTGTCCAAGAAAACTTTTCTCAGAATTTCAGTATGTGATAGACTTTCACATCCTCATTCATGTTTCCCATATGACATATTTACAGAGCCTATTCATACCAGATTTTTCAGTTTATATGTTTATATTTCAAAGACTGTTCCTTATCTTTTAAGATCTGTCAATTTTGAGTGGCAACACTGATACAATTATTTTTCAGGATAAACAATATTAAATATACACATTGATTATAAGACATCCTGTTTTCAAAAATATTTAAATATTTTTAAAAAAGTCAATTTACAATCAAGGAGATTCATTATTCAAGTATTTATTCATATATATATTGCTGAACTTTAAAATTTACTTGTATGCAATCATTTTATTAGGAACGATAATCCATTAAATGTATAATTGAATATAATTTTATTTTTATAAATATTAATGGACTTCATATAGATGATATATAGTACACATAAATTTACAGATTAGAAAAAAACTTTGTTCAGGCTACAGATATTATTTAACTAGGAAACTATAGGTTTAATGAGAAGCCTTCTAGCTCTCAAAAAGTTTATAAGCTAGTCTTGGCTCAGATACCATCTAGTTATATCAAGCTGAGCAAGTCAGGGAACTTCTGTAACTCAGTATTCTCAACTGTAAAATGGGTTAACAATGCCTACCTTATCCACCTCCCAGAGTGAAATTTCTTTATGATGGTAAGAAACTAATGGTGTTATTTGCAATAATCATTTTCCTGGGAGGGCAGGCTCTGGAGCTAGACTGGCTGGACTCAAATTATAGCCCATTGCCTCCCCGCTGTGTGTAACCTTGGTAAGTTACTTCTCTGCTCCTCAGTTCTTCATTTGTACAACAGGTATAATAAAAATACCTTCCTCAAAGGGTGGTAGGATAACATGCTTAGTACATAGTAAATATTCAGTACAGTTTTAACTATGTGATTAAATCACATATCCCCAGTGTGATAGCCAAAAGATCAATTGTCAACTTGAGAGATCATCACTATGTGGTTCTCAAAAAAGGGGAAGGTACTAGAGAGTTTTCACCACCATCACCAGTATTTATTGAACACCAGAAAGGAACAAGGTCCTAACCCAGGTGCCTTATAGTACTGGATTCCACAGCTCTCTTTAGAGATCCTATAGACGAAACAGAACGGGATAGGTCAGGTCAACATAAGCTATTAAGAAACAACTGAATTTTTTATAATCTTGAAAAATTCTTCCCTTCCAATCTTTCCAATCTGCCCTTAAGCAGAGCAATAGAATAAACCAAAATGATGGCAGTTGGAATGATGCCAGAGAGACAGCAGCCAGCCAAGTTTGGAGCAGAGGAAACCGACAGGGAGAGGCTTTTTACAGCCACCCTCCTCTACTATTTCTGGAGTCCAAGCTGCCCTTGTGTCTTACCTAGTCTCTTAACTGGAAGCCTTCTTACTTCTCTTGCCCCTCATTTCTATACGCCATGGCAAGGTTAAGTTTCCAAAACCCTAACCCTTCTTCCCCTCTCAAAGCCCGATTCCACACTTAAGCTAATCAGCAAATACCATCCTATGTCCTTGTCCAATGCTCTCCCAGTGCTCCTGCCACAGCATGCCCTGAAATGAGCCTTTTGAGTGGGACCTCTTCTTGTCATGCAGATCTCTGCTTAATGTCACATCCCGGAGGCCCTCCGCCACACTTGCTTCATTCTTCGTCTCACAATACTTGTGTGATAGGGCTTACTGATCCTGCCTCTCACCAGAGAATGTGAACGCCAGGAGGGCAGCAGCATCCTTGTCTGTCCTGACCCCAGTTACCCCCAACACTTACAAGAGTGCCTAGCACATAACGAGTGGCTGATCAGTCTTGGTTTAATGACGATCAAGATTATCATGGTAGATTTTCCCCTTTCCTTAAAACATATGGGATTCTCCACCTGGTGCAACGCTACATGGTGACTTGAAGCTTGGACGAGTGCTTCGGCTTGTCTGAACTTCAGCTCTCATCAGAAAAGAAGGAATAACACCTGCCCTGCCTACCTCGTGTGCCGTGAGGATTAGATAATAAAGGTGAAAGCTCTCATGAAGTGCGAGCACTCTACTAGACCATCTTTGGTTTTAAAGATGATGAAAAGGAAGCCCAGAAAAATTGAGGGGCAATATGTGACCAGGATTTGCCTACCACACCAAGCTCTAAGGCACAAATATTAAATGGTATGAAAATGCATTCATCTGAAGCAGATAAAATACCAGTACAACAATTTTAAGAGAGGGAATAGATGTTGAACAAGATTGGGAAAATTTTAGATTTTTTTCCTTTTTCAGGTTTTTCTCTCCTACTTTGCAGATTGCCTGGCCTGGAGGGCTTTAAATGAGCTCTGTAACAGCCTTGGCTGTTTTCCAGTCCTTGCTATAGTCAACAGCCTATACACCACACGAACTACCTTCAAACATAATCTTGCTTAAAATCATTTGTCTTCTATTTTTTAATGGGATACTTTTCTGAAATTCTGTTCAAATAATCAATTTCCATGAATTATTTTAAATTTCAATGGCTACAAAATTATGTTAGAAGGTAATGGAAATATCTTGACCTTTTAGGCATTTGGGGCTTTTTGCAGAGAGAGCACAGGATTCCAGGACTATAAGCTCGAGTTAGGTGCCCCAGGTTGCAATCCCACCTCTCACTCTACTGACTCAATCACTCAACTCTGCAGAGCTCAGTTCCCCCACCTGAAACACAGAGCTAATAAAAATCTATCTCACAAGGTCGTTGGGAAGATTCAGTGAAAAATCACCTATGGGCAGTGCTTTACATACAGTAAATGTTTTTAATAACTATTCTTTTCTTCAGAATTTTGCCTCATCTTCTTAGGCTCTAAGATCCATAAAATGTTAAATGTTTTCTAAGATATATCCTATATTTATCATTCAATAGTTTAAACATCTGACTTACTAAACGCATGAAAAAAACCAAAGGCAATAAGTAGTTTGAACTGCATAATGATGTTAATTTGTACTTAGACATTCCAAAGAACACTGTCCCACATAAGGGAAAATTCAGCTTTACCATGAAATTTGAATTATGTGAAGTTGAAAATCTGAAAAAAAAGACTACCCCCAACTACCACTTATTTGTTTAACTTTCCATTATATTCCATTTGAGTCAGCATAATCTTTATTTCAAAATAGTGTTTTTATTATATAAAAATGTAAAAATCCAGCAAAACCAGAAATACCGGATATATTTTCCTGGGCTTTCACATTTGTTGATTTTTATTCGCAATCTCTTTTTCAGCACAATTTACAACCTCAACCCCATCTGCAGTTTGATTATACAAGTGCTAAGTGGCAGAAAGGTCTAGAATAAATACATCAAAAAAAGACGCCAAGCTGTGAAACTAAGTTGCATGCAACAGGTCTATGAGGGTGGGGGAAAGTGCCTGGGAAATAAAACAGTAAGACAAAGCAATTGGAAGGTTTTAGCTAAAGTTCTTTCAGTCATCTTTGTCTTTTGCTCCATGTTTAAGGATGCGCGTGAACTCAATATAATTGAAATTTCCCTTTTTGTCGATAGGCGCTTCTCTGTACAGCTCATCCACTTCCTCGTCTGTAAACCGATCTCCCATGGTTGTCAGCAGTTCTCTCAGGTAATCTTCCTGGATGGTGCCTGGAAGGCATTAGAGAGAAGGTAGTCACGAATACTTCCTGGCACTTTAATGGTTTATTTCTAAACTAGGCCAGTGTTACAAAATATTTCTGAATATCCACACTTCCGTGAACAAAATAAATTAGTGAACTAAGGCAAATTGTAAATTTATCATTATGTTTGTCTATTACTTTTTTTTTTTTTAAGATTTTATTTATTTGAGAGAGAGAGAGAACGAGTCAGGGGAGGGGCAGAGAAGCAGACTTCCCGCTGAACAGGGAGCCCCATGTGGGACTTGATCCCAGCACCTTGGGATCATGACCTGAGCCAAAGGCTGATGCTTAACCGACTGAGCCACCCAGGTGCCCTGCCTATTACTTTTAGAGTTCTTTCATTCTAGAATTTTTTTTTTAAGGTTTTATTTATTTATTTGAGAGAGAGAGAGTGAGCAGGGGAGGGGCAGAGGGAGAGGGAGTGAATCTCAAGCAGACTCTGCACTGACCTGGAGCCCGACACAGGGCTCGAACTCACGACCCTGAGATCATGACCTGAGCTGAAACCAAGAGTCGGATGCTTAACCAACTGAGCCACCGAGGTGCCCCTAGAGTTCTTTCATTGTAAAAGCTCAGTTAATAGATTATAATGCTTACAAAATTAATTTGAAGCAAGTGTTTTCTAGAGGAAGAAAAAAAACCCTCTGTATTTCAGAGATATAAAGAAAAAAAAAGGGCAGCTGCCCAGAAAAAAGACCAAATGTGCACGAGGGACGGTGCAGTTGTGACAGGTAGAGACGGGAAGCAGGAAGGTGCAAGGTGTATGTGAGGAAGTGCCGGTGGCTGAGGAGTGCATTAAGAGAGAAGGAAAGGGGAAATGAGAGGAGTAAGAAATGTGAATACTTAGGCTTTACACGCCTTAAAATGAGAAAAAAAAAGAAAGATTTTAACTGTTCAAGTTAATTATACTTTTTGGTGAGAGTCACTTGAAGAAGTAGTTTTCATTGTCTAAAAAATACTATTTAACAGACAATTCTCCATTTGGCTTTCAGGACGCTTCCAACCAAATTCAAAGATTAGCACCACAAACTGGGCAGCTTTATGACCCATATACCTGTGACCTCCCCATTCTCGGTCATATCATCCTATTATAAATGATAGTTTATTCATTTTTTTTTAAAGTTACATTTTACTCATCTTCTTCATTTCCTAAAAAGTGTTTCATACAGTTTGGAATGAGGGTGGGCATGAACAAACAAAGAGCACTCACCAGTTGCTTCTTCATCAAAGCAAGCAAAAGCGTTTCTGATGACATCTTCCGGATCTGTACCATTTAACTTCTCACCAAACATCGTGAGGAACATGGTGAAATTTATGGGCCCGGGAGCCTCATTCATCATGGCCTCAAGGTATGCATCGGTTGGATTCTTCCCTGTAAGATTTCACATTTTAACATTTAAGGACAAAGAACTAATTTCAACACATAATTATTTTGTTATTGTTATGCTCCCTAGTACATTTTTAAGTTAGATCATCAGATGGAACTATTTTTTCAATTAACTTGCATTAAGAACATGTTTAAAAGACAATTTTTGACAATGTAAAAAATCTTTATCATTATAAAAATGTATTGTGGGCATAGGCTGAATGTTTTTCATTCACTGATACTTTCTGCAACCTTTCCTTCACTATTTTCATTAAAAACAAGCACCTGAGGGGCGCCTGGAGCCGCTTAGTCAGTTAAGTGTCTGCCTTTGCACAGGTCATCATCTCGGGGGCCTGGGACCAAGCCCCGCGTTGGGCTCCCTGCTCAGTGGAAAGCCTGCTTCTCCCTCTCCTTCTGCCTCTCTCCCCCAGCTCATGCTCTCTCTCTCTCTCACTCTTTCTCTCTCAAATAAATAAATAAATAAATAAATAAAATCTTAAAAAACAAAACAAAACAAAACAACAGGCACTTGAAACCATGAACCAGGCAAGGCCACATTTTTGCATCTTGAAATGTTAATAATGCTAAAGGCCCATCAGGGCATTTCATTTCAATGCCAGTTGTTTAAACAATTAAAATATTCGTATTTCCAATTGTGGCACAGTTGCCCATGAATTGGTATGTTTCAAAAATTTTATTGGTCATTTAAGATAAAACTATTAGGTTGGTTTAGAACTGAGAGCTCATTTTGAACAATGTTATCTATTATTCGGCCGCAAGACATAGGAGCAAATGTGGTTTACTCATATGGCAAAACTAGTTTAGTATTGCTCATAATGGGAAATCTTAATCTCAGTTTCAACTAAGAACACTTCTCCCTATGGAGGGAGATTCCTCAGGAGACCATCCCCTGGAACAGCCAGTCATGGTGGGAATAACAAAGCACTCCTCTTTGTCCAGGCACTTGTGAGGCTCCCATGGTATAGGAAAAGTAGCCCTGAACGAAGGGTCTAAATAGTGAGTTTGAATCCCAGTTCTGCCACTGACTGTGTGACCTGAGAAAATGTGGCAGCTATCTAGGGTTTACTTTTTTAATTTTTAAATCTGTAAAATGGACTGGTTAAACTCAGTATCTGAAAAGTTCCTTCCAACATTAAGTTTGTAATGATTCTCCATGAAAAGAGTATCTTAAGTTAGATATTCATATCTAAGGAAGCAGCTGAATATTACATCCAAAAGTGCCAAGGACAGTCAAATCTAGATTTATGTTTCTTTTTTTTTTTTTTTTTTAAAGATTTTATTTATTTATTTGACAGAGATAGAGACAGCCAGCGAGAGAGGGAACACAAGCAGGGGGAGTGGGAGAGGAAGAAGCAGGCTCATAGCAGAAGAGCCTGATGTGGGGCTCGATCCCAGAACGCTGGGATCACGCCCTGAGCCGAAGGCAGACGCTTAACCGCTGTGCCACCCAGGCGCCCCTAGATTTATGTTTCATATGTAGTTTTCCTCCTGCGAATTTGAGTGAACTTTAAATGCCAAGCTGGCACCCGTCTTACTGTGTATTACCTGTCTCACTCATTACACCTATTCAACGTAACAATACAAAAATTAGACCAAAATTCATTTCAAGATTCACTGAATACGTGAAAGGAGCTAAAAAAGATCTACTTTTCTACCTTCAAATTTAATTCAACTCTCTTGCCACAATTGTTCTGGGAAAAATGTCTAACCCAAAGGTGTCAAGAAAACATGGGTACAAGAAAGACACATGGATTGGTTTAGGTTAAGCAACTATGGACCCATTTAAGGCATCCAATATAATTTATTGATTTGAAAGGTAAATAAATACGTATGTTTAAAAGCATGGGTTCCCCAAAATGAAAGGGCCCAAAGTGGGCCTCTTATTCTACCATCCCTCATTCATCCAACAAAAATTAACCGAGCATCTACTATGAGCAGGGCACAGACTTAAGTGTTCGATCTTTTTTTTTTTTTTTTAAGATTTTACTTATTTATTTGAGAGAGAGAAAGAGAGAGAACATGAGCACGGGTGGGGAAGAGGGAGAAGCAAGCTTCCTGCTGAGCAGGGAACT
Organism: Ursus maritimus; assembly: GCF_017311325.1. Classification (NCBI taxonomy): domain Eukaryota; kingdom Metazoa; phylum Chordata; class Mammalia; order Carnivora; family Ursidae; genus Ursus; species Ursus maritimus. Next base: position 51,163,065 of record NW_024424230.1, on the reverse strand, counting down.
GATGCAGGGCTCGATCCCAGGACCCTGGGATCATGACCTGAGCCAAACGCAGACGATTAACCGACTGAGACACCCAGGTGTCAAGTGTTCAATCTTTGTAATACAACTAAGTCCTTCAATTTTTCTCCACAGCTTTCTTCAGTGGTGACCCACCCAAAAGAGCACACTTAGCTATTCTGAGTGTGAAGAACACTGGGATCCAACCTACCTCCAAGTCAATAACTTAGTTCAGTATCCTGATCCTACTCTCACTCTGAATAAAGAAAATGTTGCAAAATGTTAACGACTGGTGCACTAGGGAAAATATCTATGCATGTTCATCATACTGTTCTTTCAACTTTTTGCAGGCTTAAAATTTTTCAAAGTAATATATTAGAAAGAAAATTGTGTTCCGGTTACTAAGAGGAAAAGAATAGCAAACCTCTCTCTTTGCCCTCTGGCCCATGAACTGCCCTTTCTGGCTAATAGTCAAGCACAAGAAAACTCTAGAGAGCAGAGCCTAACCATAGGCCATTCCTGACCTACACCCCTTCCCTGCCCAGTCTACAGAGAACTCCTAGACTTGCTGTTCCCAACTGTCAACTCACTGCTGACTTGGGGCAGAACGTGGAGGACCTTCCCTCTCATCCTTTTTAAGATCACAACAAACAACAACAAAATCATACAAGGAATAATAAATTAACACCCATATAACCAAAAGGACAAAGGGGCAGTTTCTGTTTGCTTTAAATCTTATATCTTTATATTTTCTTTACCTTAATTAATTATAAATAAAATCCTCTTATGACTGGCCAACCCCATATGGCACTTCCCACCCAGACATATCTCACTAGGCCTTTGAGATAAGGAGAGAAATACTTACACATCACACAAAAAATAATTCATAAAACACTGAATTATTATTTTGGGGAGGTGGGCATATTAAGAATATAAAAGCTACCTAGAGAAGCAAGCATATCATGCAGATCCTCCTTGTCAATGAAACCATCTCTGTTCTGATCGATCATGTTGAAGGCTTCTTTGAACTCCTGAATCTGCGACTGGTCAAACATGGCGAACACGTTGGATGTTGCACGCTGGGGGCGCTTCTTGGTGGTCTTGGTCTTTGCCTTTTTGCTCGACATGGTGGCTGTTTAATTCTAGAGTTAAAAAGAAAAAACATAAACCAAAAAACAATGCATAAAATATAAAACAAAAAATGAACCTGTAACACCTAAAGTCAATGAATAAAAATATCTTAATGTAGAATTATCACTTCAATTGTGTAGGAATAAATAGACATTTCAACTTTACTTCCAATGTGACAATTACATGGTTAGGAAAAAGCAGTTTTGAAAAATTTAAGAAACAGAACAGAAATCATTATATAGCTTGCCTCCAAATTTCATGAGACTCATTTTTAAGTGGAAATTAATTTAAGACAGACTCCAAAGTTGACATTTCATCTTACTTTTTACAAGAATCATCCCATTGGATCCTCCTAACAACCCAATGCAGTAGGTGCTCTTTTTACTCCATTTTATTACCAATATTGCATAACCTCTAAGCCTTGGTTTTTCAAAACACAGTATGAAAACCAGGGAAGCTCACACAATCCTCGGTTTTACAGCAAAACACAGCCTCTGTTTCAATGCAAGTGAGACTTATATATGAGACAACATTCACAAAGGAACTAGTATAGTCACTGTATGGTACATGTTCAAAAGGCTCTCTCATCTTAAAAAAAAATTATCAAAACCTACTTTTTTTTTTTTTTTAAGTAATCTCCATGCCCAACATGGGGCTCGAACTCACATGGGGCTTGAACCCAGGACCCCGAGATCGAGTCATATGCTCTACCAACCAAGTCAGCCAAACACCCCAAAACCTACTCTTTAATCTTGCATCCCTTCTAGCTTCATCCTCATTTCCCCTTTCCTTTGACAAAACTTTTAGAAGAGCAGTCTGATACTCAACTGTCTCCATTTTCTCATCTTTCCAATCACTCCTCAATTCTCTATAATATGGCTTCAATGGTAGCCTCCAAAACTCTACTGAAAGCCACCAATAATTTAGATGTCAAGTAGGAGGTGCCTGAGTGGCTCAGTCAGTTAAGTGTCCTATTCTTGATCTCAGCTCAGATCTTGATCTAAGGGTTGTGAGTTGAAGCCCCATGTTGGGCTCCACAAAGGGCATGGAGCCTACTTAAAAAAAAAAAAAAAGAAAGTAAACGTCAAATAGAATGAACACATTTCATTCCATTTTTTATTTGCAGTTTTAAATAAACACAACGCGGGGCGCCTGGGTAGCGCAGTGGTTAGGCGACTGCCTTCGGCTCAGGGCGTGATCCCAGCGTTCTGGGTTCGAGCCCCACATCAGGCTCCTCCACTATGAGCCTGCTTCTTCCTCTCCCACTCCCCCTGCTTGTGTTCCCTCTCTCGCTGGCTGCCCCGCCAAAATAAAATAAATAAATAAATAAATAAATAAATAAATAAACAACGCAAAAAATACTATCAGCTTTGGAATTAGAAAGTCCTGAGTTCAAATCTCAGCTCCACCATTACTAGCTACATATAACCTTGGAAAACCCAGAGAGACCTGAGCAATTTTTCGATCAAATATCTTATTCAATCTTCACAACTGCCCTATGAGATAGATATTATCTAGGTTAAAATATGAAATCAATGGCCCTGTGTAGTAAACAATTTTGCCCAAAGAGAGGCTTGGCCTTTTTCCTCTGCTTCTGGGAGGTAATCTCTAAGCCTGTGGAATGTCCTGACTGATAAACGGGGTCTTGGGTCACATCAGACAATCTAACAATGTAACTTATTGTGGGGGTTATGGGTCATGTGTTACCAGTTTGACCTCTCAAGGGTGTAGAGACTGAGATCAGCCACAGAGCAGCTGACAGTATCTACATGACGGAGCTCCAATAAAAACTATGGCTATCAAGGATCAAGTGAGCTTTCCTAGTTGGCAATACTCCATGCCTACTGTCACATCTTGTTGCCAGGAGGAGTCAACACTGTCCATGGAAGACAACAACTGGAGCTCTGCATCTGGGACCCTCCTGGACTCTGCACCAGACATCTCTTTCCTTGGCTGATTTTAATCTGAATCCTTTTACTGCAATAAACCATAACCAAGGGCGTAACAGCTTTCAATGAGTTCTGTGAATCCTAGCAAAATTATCAGACCTGAGGGTTGTCTTGGGGACCCAAACTTGCGATTGGTATCAGAAATGAGGGTGGTTTTGGGGACTGTTGCTTTAACTCTGCAGCCCCATAGTATGAAAGCAGAGGACCAGCTGGCGCAGCAGCTGACCAAGGCAATTTTGGACTTTGGTTGTTGGGACTTTTAGTCTTGACCTTTTTTCTTCTTTTTTTTTTAATAAAGATTTTATTTATTTGACAGAGAGAGGGAGAGAGCACAAGCAGGAGGAGCGGCAGGCAGAAGGAGGAGAAGCAGACTCCCTGCTGAGCACAGAGCCCGACCTGGGGCTCGAATCAGGACCAGAGCCAAAGGCAGCCACTTAACCAACTGAATCATCTGAACTCTACACCCTACGTGGGGCTGTAACTCACAACCCTGAGATCAAGAGTTGCATGGTCTACCAACTGAGCCAGCCAGGCAGGCCTAGTCTTGGAATTTTAATCTACACTGTTTACTTCTCTTTCTTCAATTCAAAAAAATACACCCCGGAGTATTCTGAAGCTTGGCTTAGTGGTGCAGGTTTGAAGTATACCCACCTTAGAGTTGTTACTCCTTCTCTACCCCATATAAATGTTAACTTTCTCCTCTGTCCTGTAACTTAGCTTGAGTTTAGTTATGTTGAGGGTTAAATAAGAGACAGAATGTAGTCCACCAGAAAGGCACTTGTCTACACTTTAATTCTTCTTCATATTCCAAAACTGTTGATTAAAATTTTTTCATGCTAAAAATTCTGATTCTGGGGCGCCTGGGTGGCTCAGTCGTTAAGTGTCTGCCTTCGGCTCAGGGCGTGATCCCGGCGTTCTGGGATCGAGCCCCATATTAGGCTCCTCTGCTGGGAGCCTGCTTCTTCTCTCCCACTCCCCCTGCTTGTGTTCTGTCTCTTGCTGGGTGTATCTCTCTGTCAAATAAATAAATAAAATCTTAAAAATAAATTCTATTTCTTCAAGATATAATATGTACAAAAGACAGTAAATCTGAAGGCAACAACTAGTTCTCTCAGTATCTACAAATTATGTTTGTGATAGAGTCATTTAGAAAAACCTCCCAGAGTAAATTTTTATTTATAAAAAATAATCAATTGTGTCATGCTAACCCTATAGCTACCCCAAAAGTCTATTGTATTTAAACATTTCTGAAGCTTGCTTGGGGATCTCCAAGAAGTTGATGCCAAGATGGGATTAAACATGCAAAGATTTTTATTAGGGGCCATGCCCATGAGAGAACGGGGAGGTAACCGATAAGGCCAGAAATGCCACTAGGACGCCAGAAATGCCACTAAGACAAGTCTGACCTCATGAGTGAAGGTACAGGGAAGGAAGGTGAAAAACAATCAAGGGCAATTCATAAATGGCCCTAATCAAAACAAGTTACAGAACAGATAATAGGCTCGATGTAATAACACCATAATTTCTTCCAAAAAAAGGATTTTTCCCCCTGTACTTCACCTTAAAACTGTACACATTTATAATATATGTCTATGGCACCTATACACTACAAACATACACACATAAAATACAAACTGATAATAAAATATGAGCTGAAAGTGAGGCAAACTGTAGCAAAACGATCAATCTGAAAAGAACTCTACCCCCAAAAGAAACTACCATCCTCTTTCTCCTTTCCTTCTGAGATAAGTATCTTGGCTTTCTCTATTTTCTCACTTCCCACTCACTTTTAACCCACCACAATCTGGCTTTTTTCCTCTCCTGCAACTGCTTTCAAACTGCCAAATCCAGTCTAACTCCTTGGGATCACTCTGCTGTATTTAACACCATTTTATCCCTCTTTTCTTCAGAGCCTCAACAACTCTTGGCCTTGGTGAACAGTAACCGTAGAAAAGAACTGTCCAAACTGGAAAGAAGAGTGCAAGGTTCCCAACCTTGAAGACCTTCCACTCTAACAAGGGAGACTCCTTCTTCTTCTTCTTCTTCTTTTTTTTAACATTTTATTTCTTTGAGAGAGTGGGAGAGAGAGAGGGCAGAAGTGGGGCTGGGGGCTGGGGGGAGGGAGGAGAAGCAGAGGGAGAGAGAAGCAGACTCCCCCTGAGCAGGAAGCCGATATGGGGCTCAATCCCAGAACTCCAGAATCATGACCCGAGCCGAAGGCAGATGCTTAACCGACTGAGCCACCCAGGCACCCCACAAGGGAGACTCCTAGTGATACTGGAAAGGTTGGTTTATGTAAAATGCTACACTTGACTTGTGGATAGCAATGGAATCTTCTCTCAGTTCTATTTCTATGATTGGTCCTCCTCCATTTTCTTGTTAGGCTTTTATCTTCTCCACTCACCTAAATATTCATGTTTCCCAATATTCTAGCAGTCCATGGCTTATTAATTCTTTCCATTCTGCTTTCCTTGGATAATCTCATCAACTCTCACTGGTCTGGCAACACTGATGACTCCCAAGTCTGTATCTCCAGGCCTGACCTTTCCCCTGGGCTGCAGACTCTAATACCCAATCGCTTGTGAAAGGCACCCATTTGAACACCCCACAGACACGCACCATCAATGTGTTGAAAACTGAATTCATAATTTTCCCATTTCTAAATTTCTTTAGCTTTCTGTCTTCTCTCAGTTAATGACAGTATCATTTACCTATTCATCAAGCCGGAAACCTAGGGGTTGTCCCCAACTCATCCCTCTCCCTGGAGAATCAGGCCCTGCCTCTTGAATATTTCTCAGACTTGCTCGTCTTCCTCATTCCTCTCCCACCACCTGAAACTGGGCCTTCAGTATCTGTGTAGAATATTTCTGTTTCAACTAGCCTATCTTCTTGCCTTCTCGTCCCTCTACGCTGCCCTTTGTGTCCCGCCAGTGGTGTCTAACACGTGAACATGACCTTGCCTTTCCCTTAACAATCCTCGTTGGCTCTCCACTGCATATAGTACAAAGCACAAGTTCTTCACCATGGTATACAAGGTCCTCCTTTCCATATGCTAGAATGACCTTTCCAGCCTTATCTCTAGCCATTCTTTGTACTTCTCCTTCAGCACCACCAAACTGCTTGGCTGTGTCCATGGCACCATGCAGTTTCTTACCTCATGTGCTTTTGTTCTTGCTATTTTTCCAGCCCCAAATGCTTTAAGACCAGAGAGAAAATTAAAGGTCTACTCGACTTATGGCTCCACTACCATTTACTGAGTGACTCATGTGCTGGGCACATTATGTGCATTAAACTTATCAAACCTGCTTTACAAATATGAAGAAACTGAAGATCAAAGCTATTTAATAACTTTCCCAAGGTCACCTAGTGGCAGAGCTGGGATCCGAACACCATTTATTAAAGGTTATTTCTACCTTTGTATTTTTTACTTTGTACTAAATGTTCTTCTAGTCATTTTACCACAAAATTTTAAAACACCTTTCAGTACTACCAACATAATCCAACACTGATTTTTAAAAAAGATTTTATTTATTTGAGGGAGAGTGTGTGTGCAAGAAAGTGGGGGGAGGCGTACAGGGAGAGAGAGAGAGAGAGAACCTCAAGCATACTCCCCACTGAGCAGAGAGCTCCATGTGGGGCTCAATCTCACCACGCTGAGATCATGACCTGAGCCAAAATCAACCTCAGATGCTTAACTCACTGAGTCACCCAGGCACCCCCTCCCCCACTGATTTCTGAGCAGTGACTTTCCTCTGAATTCAAATCCTCGAGTTTTCAAATAAATTCAGACTATACTGGGGAAACCAATGTACAGAATAGAACTGCATAGTGGAATGGACGGTGTAATGTAGGTTTATTTAAGTGACAATATTTCCTACCAGTCATGGCCTTGGTTTGACATCATAAAGCCTTGAAACCTTTACCTTGGACTGCCAAATTAATGTTTAACCTATACATGTTAAAGAGGAAACAATAATCAAACTCCACCCTTAACTATAATTACAGAAAAAAATCCATATAAACCAGCGTATAATGTAATGAAGAAACCTCAGTAGCAGTAAAAACTTCTCGCTTCCTCTTCAGAATTTTTATTTCATTATTTTTATGAATTTCTCATATAGAGTGAACTAAATGTTATATGTACTGTTCAGAGTTTACAAGAAGGGCAGGGATTATGGGAATCCGGTACATGTGGTTGTGGTGTCAACATATTTAGATAATAATCTACATGTCTGCAAAACACCTGCAATACTGATGTGTAAATCAAAACATGGGCACGATAATCACTAATAAGCAGAAATTGCTTGTGAACTTCATCCAGCCTATATGCCTTTATTGGCTCGTATTGGGCACATTCTGCCAGCTGCCTAGGACTTCGACATTCCTTTGAGGCTTCTTCCTTTAAGTGTCTTAAGTCAGTTGGTTGCTGTCACCATGTAGTAAGTAAACATGTCTCTCACAGCAGTTAACCTTCTGGTCTCAATCTGGGCTGCACATTAGAATCATCTTGGAAGTTTAAAAAAAAACTGATGCCTGGGACGCCTGGGTAGTGCAGTCGTTAGGCGTCTGCCTTTGGCTCAGGGAGTGATCCTGGCGTTCGGAGATCGAGTCCCACATCGGGCTCCTCTGCTGGGAGCCTGCTTCTTCCTCTCCCACTCCCCCTGCTTGTGTTCCCTCTCTCGCTGGCTGTCTATCTCTGTCAAATAAATTTAAAAAAATTAAAAAAAAATCTTAAAAAAAACAAAACTGATGCCTAGGTCCTAGTCTGGTCTAACTGAAACTGAATGATGATGGGTAGGGCCCAGCAACTTCTATTTTAAAAAGTGCATCAGGTGATTTCACGCATGAGGGTTGCAAACCAAAATTAACCATTTAGAAGGCACTATTTATGCACTGAGTTCCCTTCAGTTTTTAAAATTTGGTCATTATGTTTTAATGGAGATGCCAGAGACCTGGATACTAATTCCAGTTCTGTCATTCACAAGTTACATGACCTTGCGTCATTTTAGCTTTCCTGGGCTTCACTGTCCTCCTCTGTAAAATAGAAGAAGTAGATCAGAAGTCACAAAGTGGCAGCTACCAAACTATATGCAGTCTGCAGGGAGGTTCATTTAATTCTCCCAGGGAAGATCTTTTAAAATGCCCCTTTAAGTAACTGAATTAGTTTGCCAACATTTAAAAAAACTGAATAGTTACTTTAATAAAAACAAATTCCAGACCTCTTGAAAAACTGTATGATAAGGAATCACTTGACCAGCATTCCCAAGTTCCTGTAGATAATGAGTATTCAGTGAGCAGTTCCCACTACTCCCTACAGCTTCCTGTCACAGCTGGAATTTGTTTATGTGACTGAGAGCCTCTGAGAGCTCTGAACTTGTTCCTTGGCTTCTGAGAGCATCTGAACTTGTTCCCTGGCTACAGTGGTAGCCAAACTCTAAGATGGCCCCAATATTTCTCCTGCCCTTGCGCAATCCCATCCAACAGTGAAAAGGGTTGACCTGTGTAGGGAGGTAAAATAATTTTCCTCTACCCTTCTGAGTTCTTGGCTGACCCCTCTGTAATTATAGATTCACAAGAAAAAAACAAAAGTTTATTAACATGTATTCATGGGAGATACCCGGGGAAAAGCCAACTCAGAAAGGTAACTTAGAACTCAGCTTAAATATCATCTCCAGCTAAAGACAAAGAAGGAAGGTATGTGCGAGGGGAAGAGGCTAATTGCAGAAGTTGCACGGTAAACAGGGTAAGGCTTGTCATGTAGACTGAAGTCAGGGCTTTCTCCACTGATGAGAGTCTAAAGTTGTCTCCAGAGAGTAATCTTTGTTCTTCCTGGTACAGAGGGGAGGAAGGGTACCTTTGTAAATTTATGTCCTGCTATTAGGCAAATAGGAGGACAGATAACTTTTCTTATGTCTGCTTCTTCAATTGCCTTCAGCTCAAAATCATCTTTATGCCAAAGCAGCATATTTTGGAGTGGCATATTCTGCTACTCTTCATAACCAATAGGTTATTGCAAAAATGATGGTGTGTCCTTGTAATAGACACTGCAGCTTCTGCCTTGCTCTTCCTCAGACCACTCAATCTGAGGCAAGCCAGCACCAGGACACGAGGGCCTTACACAGCCCCATAGAAAGGTCCATGTGGCAGGGAACCGAAGCCTCCTGCCAAGAGTCAACACCAACCTGCCAGCCACGTGAGTCAGCCATCTTGGAGGTTGATCTTCCTTCAAATGATTGCAAACCCAGCTGACACCGGGACTGCAACCTCATAGACTCAAAACCACTAGACACAAAACCAAGCTCCCTTGGAATTCGAGACCCTCAGAAACTGTTTACTGTTTTTTTTTTTTAAGGTGCTAAATTTGGGGTAACTGGTTATATAGTACTAGAAAACTGGTAAAGCCACTTTGTTTCTTTGGTGTCTTTAATATTAAAATAGGACAATGCTTTTATTTCAGAATTATGGCCACAGTCAAGTTTGTATTGGATAGGGAATTTTTGATTCCAGGTTAGAAAATTTTAATTCCTTCTTTTCAATTTCTCTATGTTCTGTGGGCTCTTTTTTCTTTTTAAAAAATATTTTGTTATTTTATTTTTTAAAGTAATCTCTACACCCAATGTGGGGCTCAAACCTACAATCCCGAGATCAAGATTTGCATGCTTTACCAACTGAGCCACTCAAGCACCCCTTTTTCTTGCCATTTAAAAAATATTTTCTAGTAATTTAACCATATCATCTAGGTTTTTAAATGTTAGCCCACAGTTACTCATAATACTATTTTAATTACTTTTTAAAAAGTTTATTTATTTTTAAAGTTTATTTATTCCCCAACGTGGGGCTCAAACTCATGACCTGAGATCAAGAGTTGCATGCTCTGACTGAGCCAGCCAGGCACCCCTTCTGTGGGTGCCTCTTTGAACTGCAACACAGTCACCACTTCCTCAACATTCCCATCAACACTGTCCTATTCTTCTGATTCCTATGCTGATTTGCTAATTCTTCGTGCTACCTAATTGGAGTTTTTTCCAAAGCTCTATCCTTGAAGTATTGTGATTTTCTCAGGTACTGGTCGAAAAACCAGGAGCATAAAGCTACCTCTCAAAAATGAGGTAACTGGGGAGGGAAGAGGACCTGGTTTTGTGAGCAAAAGGATGATCAAGAGTTCAAGTTTTAGCAAAGCCCCAGTAGAATGGTAGTGGAGAGGCCCAGGGGCAGGATGCTGAGGGGGTCTCCTTTAGCCAGGCCAATTTGTAAGCAGAGGCACAAGTGAGGCCTAACAGTAAATGAATGGAAAAAGCAGAAAGCAGTTCTGCTAAAAGCTAAGGTCAATTCTGATTAAATTCTCATGCTCTCCATGGCCTATCAGAACCTTTAGAAATTTCTCATGGATTCATGGTCATTATTGTAGTCAAGACTAATGTTAGTGCCAATTAGGAGGATCAAATGACTGGATACATGAGCAACAGTCTGAAAACAGCAATTATAAGGAGAATTTAGTATATAATCAAGCTAAAACAGTCCACAAAATTAACCTCATATACTTAATGATATATCATTGTTTTTATGCTGCATATTTAGGACAATATGTAATCAGTTCTATGAATTACATCTATTATTTCTTTTACAGAGCCAAATACAATTTTTACAGCTTTCCCCTTAGTACCAGCTAAGCTTTCCCCATAGCATACATATTTTAATATTTACCACATACATTATAATGCTGTCATTTTAAGATTATGAGTTTTATGATCATCCAAGCTGGCAGTAAACTTTCCATCCCCTGAACTCCCATATCATTTTGTTTTATTGCAGTGAAATTTATATATGCTGAAATGTACAGATCTTAAAAATGAGTTTTTGTAAATGTGAACTCCCATGTAACCACCATCCCAATCAAGTTAACATCACTCCAGAAAGTTTCTTCCAAGTCAGTGACCCTCTCCCATAGGCAATCATTGCATAGATTACTATAAATCAGAAATTTATTAAATTAACTACAAATTAGTTTGGTCTGTGACATTCTAATAAATGGAATTATACAGTGTATATTCCATATGCCTGACTTCTCTCACTCAATATAGTATTTTTGAGATTCATTTATCTTGTTGCATTTATCATTGGTTTATTCTTTTTACACCGCCCAGTAATATTCTCTTGCCATGCCATATACTTATACATTTTTGTGGCAATTAAGCCTTTTTACCTTGGATCATATGGTATAGTAGAGTGCCCTCCTCTTGGCAGGTGCTCCATAAATATTAGTATAGCAATACATACATATGCTTCCTTCCGATCACAAACAGAATTACATATATATACATAATGTAGATCCTAGATCTGACCACCAAAATAAATCTTTTCTCTACAGTCTACCCATGGTTCAGCATTAACTCTACTAGACTCTTCCCCAAGAGATCCTCAATGAAACTTATCGGTTAAGCCCTGTTCCATATCTGGAAGAAACAAAGCTGATAATAGACAATAACTGAGTGCTAAATATGTGCTAACCACTGGTCTAAGCATTTCACATATATTAACATATTTAATCCTCAAAATTTATGATATAGTTGCTGTTATCTCCATTTCTCAGATGACAAAATTAGGACAAAGAGAATAAACAATTTGCCTACAGCCACATAGCTAGAAAATGGTTGAGTTTAAATTCAGTATCTGTACTCAGGAAGGCTAGCTCCAGAGCTTGTACCACTGGCCCCTAATATCCTATATATAGATGGCTGAAATTCTCTATCATGAAAACATGGATAGCTAGTTGCGGGTACCAAGCAATGTCACCACACAGCTAAATGCAGAATAAGGAAGATACCAAAGCTTCTGGAAATGAAAATCACCCCCAGATACCTGATGACTTTGAATCCTAGAAGAGAGGGACAACCAGCCCCATTTACGGGCTCTTTTCTTTCCAAATCCCACAACCCTCGTCTGGGGATCTATCCTTCAGAAGTTTCAGTTCATTCTGTCGAAACTCAGTCTCATTAAAGCATAAATGAATATCAAGCCAGCCATTATAAAAGTTGTTTCATTCAAGAGAGCCTGAACAAGCAAAAAGCTGTGCACTTAGTTATGAGGTCCGGCGGGGTCCACCTAATGCTCACAGAGAAAATGGATGGCACGTGTAAATCCTTTGAGTGACCTTGGGCAAATTACCTCACTTGGCTGGGTTTCAGTTTCCTCAATTATAAAATGAAAGATAATCTATAAGACAGATAATCTATTTCACAAGATAATCTATAAGGTTCTTTTGAATTCTAAAATGCTATGATTCTTTTCTTACCAAAAGACCATTCTAAATCCATCTTAAACAAAGGCTGCCAAACTAATCCTCTAAACACCCCCTTTCTTCATATTACTCCCTTTCTAAAGAATCCAAAATGACTGCCTAATGCCTCTTACATAATCTTTCATTTCTCGGTCAAGTTTTCAAGACATCCATAAAAATGCCTCATTTATTTATCTACCTACCTTTATATCCAACTATTATTCATTATAGTTCTTGTTCCATAGGCTGGTCTCCCCATCGTCTCCTTTCACACAACACGATTCCCACCTTTTCAGCTTTTAGTCTTGTTACCTCCTACCACAGATCCTGCCAGAAACACTTAAGTTCTACCTCCTAGGGCTGAATCCAAGGTCTTCAATGAGGTCATGATTCTTTGTTCAGGAAATCTTTCTTGACTTTTGTTATTCCTCCTTTTCTTAAAGCAACACGAATGAACTCAATCTTTACAAGATGCAAGACACAATGAAAGTTACAACTCCTATGGAAATCATTACATTTTAGCCTGTACCAACCATGCACTCTGGTATAGGTTCTCTAATAGATTCCTCCGACACTTCATCTAAGGCAAGAAGCAAGCACCGGTAGACTCCTACCCACCAAAGCACCTCGCACCGTGTGGGGGCACAGAGCAGGTGCTCAACACCCTAATAGGCCCACTGGGCCCGTGAGGGCCAGGCGCTGGCAGCGGGGCCTCTGGGCGCTCTGAGGCACCAGGTGGGTGAAGTCACCCGAGTGACGCAGGGCCGGTCTATCCGCTGCTGGGGACCCAGCCACCTCTTCCAACAGGGCGTCTCCCCAGCCCGGCTTCACCCGTCCTGGCGCTGCCCGGCCTCTCAACTTCCAGGCCCAGGCCCGGCCGCTGCCAGGACTCCTTGCCCACCCTCCTCGCCCAACCTGACAGGTGGCGCAGCCCCCGGCCCCCTGGGGCGGGGTCCGGCGGCGGGCGCGAGGCCGGAAGGGAGGAGGGACAGGAGCGGCCCGAGGGGTGTCGTGCGCGGGGGCGAGTGCCACTCACCGCCGCCAGACAACAGAACCCGGGCTGCCCTGCGCGAGACGACGAGCGACGGCGACGACGGCTGGGCTGCGGCGCGACAGTGGCGGCGGCCGGCACTTCCTGCCTCGAGAGGTGGACCGGAAAGCGCACCGGAAGGCAAGGCTGGATCCAACTCGGAACGGGGGGATGCGGGAGGGGTTCTCGCTCAAGACCGAGCGAATCCCGCTGTGTCGGCCGCGGAGCCGGGCTAGGGCCGACGAACACAGCCTGGGCTTTAGTTGTCTTCTGTGGCCTGTGGGATCTGCTGCCGCATCCCCTCCTGCATGCGGCTGTAGTCCCGCGGCCCGCCCTCCTCCCCCGCCTGCCGCGGCGAGTTCCCGCGGCCCTTCCGCATTCCTCGGCCGCCGAGCGCCGGGCCGAGCCTGGAATTTGACCCGGTGGGGCAGGGCGGGGCGCGCCGCGATACCTCGGGATTTGGGGGTCCCCGGGCGCTAGAAGCCGCCCACCCTGGACTCTCAGAGTTAGCACGGGAAAGTACAACTCCATTTGAACTCGAGGTAAAACGAGTAATTGTTTAGGGTGCGTCCCACGTAGTACTGCGGAAGGTAAGAGGGCGGCGGCCGGGCGGACCCTGCCTGCCGGAAAACCGTTTCGTTTTCAACTGAGCTCCCGCGGGAGTTTTATCATTTGCCCTCAAATTATAAGGTTTACGGCCTTACAGAACACGGCCAGCCTATGACCGTTTCACATCTAACCCAAGAAAGTTTCATTCAAAATACTTGCTGTCCTTGGGGTCAATAGATGACAGAATTGCGCACACACAAACCTGCAAGCGCTCACACATTATACAATGCTCTTCGTCAAAGCAGGAAACCACGAAGCCACATTATTCAGGTTTTGTTCTAGACAGTGTTTGTGCCTATAACCTTCAGTTTCCTCACTTGGCATAATACAGGTGAATAGCACTGTTTCTGAGTAATGGAGGGTAAGTCAACTCAGTACCAAACCTTTATCGGACACTTGTGATTGAACGTTGTGACAGATGTTGGGGAGAGGAATAAAAATGCCTTTTATGTTCTAGAAATCTTTTATTAGAAATTCCTAGATGGTAGAAGCCATGTGTTCAGTATTCTATAGCAGTTCTTAAACAGCAGCACTGTAAGCAAAACCTGGAGGGCTTTGTGAAAGATTCTTGGGCCCAAACCCCAGATATTTAGATTCAGTAGGTTGAGGGTGGGGCGTTAATTTGCATTTCTAATGAGCACCCTGGGGATGCTGATGCTGTGGTCCTCATCCCTGTAACACTGTCCAAGGTTCAGATCATTACAGAATGCATTTTCTCATAATTGCTTTGAAAAGTAATTTCTGAAAAGTCACACCTAGTTCTAAAGCATTTACTCTTTCCTTTGGCTGCAGTCTGCTCTTTGGTCTAATAGTGTAATTTTTTTATCCAACTCAAAATCAAAATATTTTGGCTTCTTTAGGTCTATGTCATAGAGCTCTTCAAAAGGTCTATTACCATCCCATAAGCCCTCACCTTGGCCACCTTAATTAAGATCATAGCTGAGGGACCTTGATCTCCATATTTGTTTATAGAACTGTGCTTTCCAATACAGTAGTCATTAACCACATGTGGCTATTCAAATTGAAATTAAAAACTCAGTTCCTCAGTTATATTAGATGCATTTTAAGCGCTCAATAGCCACGTGTGGCTAGTATCCTTATTGGAAAGCACAGAGAGCATTTCTATCACCATAAAGTTCTACTGGAGACCCCTGTTCTAAAAAATAATTCTAGGGTATATTTTTCTCGAGATTCAAAAGAAAAACTTAGTATTTATTAAAGAAAGGCCAAATATCTAAATATCTAAGCCCTTGGGTAGTGGCTAATTAAATAAAGCATATCCTTGTCAAAGATAATTTTGGTCATTAAAAAGAATGGTTAAAAATAAAAATGGTGGCTATACCAAAACATGAAAAGTAAGTTAAGATGTATATTCATTACAACTATAACATGTATGTGGATAAATAAGAGACATTATGACACTACTTGAGTAGGGAGACAGAATCTAGGATAAAAGCATACAGAGACTTGGACGTTCAAGAGCAAGTGGAAATGGGAGAAGGATTGGGAAAACTGGGCATTTCTTCCATATGGGATTAGTTCTGGCAATGCCTTCAAGGACAATAAAAAGCCAAGTTTCAGGGAAATCAAGAAATTGTACACTTAAGGAAGACCTAGAAAGACAAAAAAGTCTACATATTGGATCTACCCAGGAAGTCTAAAGTAAATTATTTGATCATCTAGTCAGTACCAGGAAACTAATAGGCTTTTTAATGTACTCTCATTCAATTCTGATTACAACCATTTAATACAATAAAATTCTAGTTTTAGCTAATTTACTATCAAACAACTATGGACCTTTCTCCTAACCTCAGCCTCTTATTTCCAACTATCATTAAACTCCCATCACCTACCCTTCCCTCTATTCAGAGGGAGTAGTATCCATTTTTATTTCTCTAAGGATAATCCTACAACATGTGATCTAGGTTCTATCCGTTCCTGTCTCCTAGATATGATTTCATTTTATGTCACTGATTGTTTCCTCTAGTTTGTCTTTTTCCCCCTCTGTCTACAAACAGGCTTGAATCTCTAAAGATGAGCCCTTTGATCTTGCCTTCTCTTCAGGTGTCTCTTCATTGCCAAGCTTCAGACCCTTCACTGGTAAACAGAACAACTTTTTGAATACCTACTGTGTGCCAAACCGTTTAGCTTTAAGTGTTTCTCATTTTCACAACACACTTGGAGGTTATCATCCCTGTTATATAGGTGATGAAACTGAAGAGGGACTTTCCCAAGGATACAAAGCCAGCCAAGTAACGGGTGGAATTCACTCAATCAAGTCTGGCCCCATATTGCTTAGTCACAAAAAGTACTGATTTATATATTAATAGAGTATGTTCCTATTATGAACCAATAGCATTACTTCCATTTTACAAATGAATAGGGGTCCAGGGAATTTAAATAATTTAAGGTTATGAAGCCATGTAGCAAAAATGGGATTAAAATGCAGATTGGCTTGATCCCTAAACCTAGGCCCTGTACACCATTTCATGCTGCACTACGGATCCTGCATTCAAAACTCTACGTAGGGGCGCCTGGGTGGCTCAGTTGGTTAAGTGTTTGCCTTCAGCTCAGGTCATGATCTCAGGGTCCTGGGATTGAGCCCCGCATTGGGGGAGCCTGTTTCTCCCTCTCCCTCTGCCTCTCCCCTGCTTGTGCCCTCCCTCTCTCTGATAGTCTTAAAAAAAAAAAACAAACCCAACCTCTACCTAATAGATGTAGCAAAGGTGACCAATGACTTGTCAAATCTAGTGGCCGCATTTAAACTTTACTATACTCAGCTTTTCTATGATTTAACACTATTGACTAACCTGCTCACTCTTGAAACTATTCACTTGATTTCCACAATACTGTTTTTGTGGCTCTACCTCTTCAAGCCCTTTTATCATCTTCTATCTGATCCTTCTTACAGCTTTTCTGCACGTCCCTAATGTAGGTGTTCGCCTCTTGTCCTTTCTGTCTTCATACTTTATAGGAAATGCTTGTCTTTCCTTTTCAGAATATGATTTTACTAGTCTCATATAGTTTGGCTTTCCTCTCTTTCCCACACAATAGCACTCATCAATTCCTGCTCTTGAATCATAGGCTCCTTGATCGAGTAAAATTTGGACCCTGGAGTCCAATGATAATAGAATCGTAAGCAGGTGGATAAGGATACTACCCTACCTAGTAGGTTGGTTTCATGAGAACTTTTGAAATGTAGGACTGTCTTTGTGGAGACTGGTTTTTCAGCCAAATCCACTGTTGGAGTTAGATGCTTTAGCTTTTTATTGGCAATTATCTTTGCTTAAGTAAAGCCTAGTTACTATGTAGAGAATGCTACTACCATATTAGGAGACAACATTTTTGGGAGACCATTCACTATTCCAAATGGAAGCTGACTCTTTGAGCAGTTATTTGAAATAAAAATGGGGATACTGCAAGAGCTCATTTCAGTAGATGAGACCACATTGTTTCTGTAGTGGAAACAATGTTATTTGGAAATTTGTTAAAAACAGAAGTGACCATGTTTTCAGTTGAAGTGGAAATTCAATTCAACAAACAAGATTTTAGCATCATGGCTATGAGCCTAGGAAAAGTATTTTGCTTCACCCACTGAATGAAATTCAGAAACACATAAAAGACAAAGAGTTAAGGGAGGTGCTAAGATTCTAATCTTTGAAGGGGGCAGAAGCAGTCTTTTTCCTATTCTTTCTGCTTCTGCTCTATAAAGCTAGCTGCCACCAGATTAAAAGATCTAGCTTACCTATCCTGTTGACTGCAAAGGTCTGCTGCCTTGAAGGCATTCAGTAATTGTTTATTGAATGAGGTAATGGCTTTGTCCAAGGATAGTCTTGTTAATAGTAGCATAAAACATAAAGTTATTAGAGTAATTGTCAGTTACTCATCTTTGTAGGCCATCAACTCTTTTCAACCAACTTTTTCTCCCAACATTTCAAGGTCTTTTTTAAATTCGTGAATATTTGAAAATTGGATTTTTGAAGCCTAAAGCAAATGAAACTCTACCACTTTCTGATTAACTCTGAAACAGTTCTGCATTTCTGCAGAAGTTATTTTTAAGACTGAAATAATGATCTCACTTTCCCAGGCATGTAGCTTCAGCTGTTTTGATTGTGGGCAGGTCAGGAATGTCCAAAATTCATACATGGACTCATGGTGAATCTCTGCATAAACAAACATGGTATTTCAAGAGGGACTGTTGTATTAAAAAAGAAACTACATACAATAAAAAATACTGGATTGTATTTCCAACATTTTGAAATACAATAAAAAAACATCTTTTTGGTAAGAAACATTCCATAGAACCTTTTGGGGCTAAAATAGTTTTAAAAATTAGGACAAATTAAAATTACACTCAGTGGCCTGGTCTAATTTTAAATGACAGGAAGTAATGCACAAAAGCTTAGAACAGATAAGGAGGGATGTTGACAGATATGTTAAATTAAGGATTTAAAGCTACCCAAACTAGCAGTCTATGCAAATTCTATAGAAAATTACTTTTAAAACTGAAAGACAAAATGCAGGAAACCCGATTAAGGCAGTTAAAACTGGATTTCTTGGGGGGGGTGATATAATGGTAGAGACAGGATTGTTAGGGAAACTAGATGGAGTAAGAGAGGTCTAACAACCGTATCATTTTCTAGGATTTGTTTCATCTACCTTTCCTTGGAAGAAGCAACTAACAAAAGCCAATTTTGGTAAATAAGAAGTTTTAAGCAAGTAAGTTTTTATCATAAAGTTTAATTATGGTTCAGAAAAAATTGAGTGAATAACTTTCTCTGAAAAAATATACTGACTCTGTGTAGACTGCAGTTATTTTGGGAGGGGGCTGGTAAGTTAAATTGCCCTATTTTCTACTCTGAAAATCATAAAAAGTCCCATTTCCAGTCTGATTATAGAGATGCATGTGCCCAAAACGGCTGAGAATAAATACAACAAGAAAGGCAAAAGCTGCAAAGCTAAGGGCATGCAACAGACTCTAAGAGAAAGTCTCAGAAATACCCAAAGTGGCAACAAGGAACGTTTGGCTGGAATTTGAAGTTTTTTCAGTCATCTTTGTCTTTTGCTCCATGTTTAAGGATGCGCGTGAACTCAATATAATTGAAATTTCCCTTTTTGTCGATAGGTGCTTCTCTGTACAGCTCATCCACTTCCTCGTCTGTAAACCGATCTCCCATGGTTGTCAGCAGTTCTCTCAGGTAATCTTCCTGGATGGTGCCTAAAGAATAAAGAACTGGGGATCAGAATACATACTACTCTGAGGAGTAATTACAAGGGACATCTACACTTAACCAAGCATATAGTTCTTTATGTTAAGAACTACAAACATGCAAATATAGGAGATATGGGCTCTTCGCATGCTTAAACCAGCCTTAGCAGACAGCTGCCTAGGTCTATCATCGTGCTCTGCTCTATCAACTTCCGTCCACAAATTTTCATGATAGGGCCTAAACTTACACCTACACAACAGTAAAGTACGATTAAGGAATCTAAGCCTCGTGGTTCCTTAAAGTAGCATGAATGGTTACACTTAGTCTTTTTTAAGTAAGCTCTATGGACAATGTGGGGCACCCCTGGTCACACTTATTCTATAAGCAAGTAACACTAAAATACCACATCATAAACATCAATAAAGTGCTTCAGTGGAAAGAATACTGCAGTCTTGAGGTCCAGTTTTTTGTTTTCAAGATTTTGTTTTTAAATAATCTCTACACCCAATGTGGGGCTCAAACTCACACCCTGAGATCAAGAGTCACAGGCTACCGACTGAGCCAGTGAGGTGCCCTGAGGTCCAGTTTTAACAAGTTATGTTACTTCAGGCATTTCACTTTATCTCTGACTTTGGGTTGTTTGGTGGTTTTTTTTTTTAATACATACAATGAGATTTTTAATGTTTTTTTCTTCTTTTTTTTTACAAATCTAATTTAAATTTTATAACAAATACAGCCAGGCCCTGAGTGTGCAGAAACATCTGAGTATCTATTTGAGCATTAACTATGTCGCAGACACTGGGCTAGGAATTGAGGATGTGGAATGAGGAGTCAAAAGCTATGTGTTTTACTCTGGATTTGTGATATCAGGGTTCTCATAAAATCTGATTATATATCAAAATCTCCTAGGGAGCTTAAAAAAAAAAAAAAAAAGCCTAGATGCCACCCTTGATTTATTATCTGGCATTGATTTTTCTTTTAAGATTTTATTTTAAAGTAATCTCTACACCCTACATGGGGCTCAAACTCATGATCCTGAGATCAAGAGTCTCACTTTTCCAGCCAGGCGCCCCATGGCATTGATATTTTTAAAAGGCTCCCCAAGTAATTCACATCATGATTGAGAACTGCTAATGTACTAACACAAAGTTGATAAAAGACCAAGCACAGAGATTTCTGAAATTAATAAAGTAAAAGTAAAAATCTGACAATATTCTTGTATGTAAAATTAAACTAAAATACTGACAATATATTTCCTATAAAATGAGTTTAAAGTATAAGGTCAGTTCATAAAAGAAACTCTAGACTTATGGGGTTTTTGCTAATTCCCTTCTACACTTAAAAATATTTCTCAAATGTTAGACTTCTAGCTTGTAGAAATAAATCCTCATCTCCAACCAAATCATTCAACTATCACAGAAACCTATCATTGACTAGGGGCGCCTGGGCAGCGCAGTCGTTAGGCGTCTGCCTTTGGCTCAGGGAGTGATCCCGGCGTTCCAGGATCAAGTCCCACATCGGGCTCCTCTGCTGGGAGCCTGCTTCTTCCTCTCCCACTCCCCTGCTGTGTTCCCTCTCTCGCTGGCTGTCTCTCTGTCACATAAATAAATAAAATCTTAAAAAAAAAAAAAAGAAAGAAACCTATCATTGAATATGTGCGAGGAGCTGTAGTAGGTGATAAAAGGAGTTACAAAGATGGGAATATAATGCTCTTGAAGACACAGAGCTATTGCTCTGGGTGTGGGGAGACTGTGATGATTGCGAGTAAGTACACAACTAAAAGAGAAGATCAGAAAGAGTAATAAAATACTTCAGATGTGGAAAGAAAGGAGAGGCTTCGAGTTTTCCTAGGACCAGGAGAAAATACTGTAAAAACACAGGTGAGACTCTATAAAGAATGTGGTCATTGAGATGAGTTTGAAGAATGGATAAGACATTTTACTCCCTTTTACATTTATATTTACATTTATTCCCTTCCATTAAAAAAATAACTGCTCACAGTTAAAAGCTCAATCAATATAGAAGTGCCTTTAGGAGAAAAAAAAGTAAGTTTCCTCTGCCTTTCCCTCTCCACACCCCATCCCTTCCAGGTGTAACTGTTAAGAATTTCAGTTTTAAGAAGGGGGAAGAAGGTGATATGATGAGGAAGGCATAGAAGCAGCAATCGTGGAGGTAAGTTAGGACAACAATGCATAGAAGAGCTTGGAAGGAGGTTAGGAAGATGCTACAAGAGTCAAGGATGGTATATACCTGAGTAGGCCTAATGAGGCCATATTGTGTGTGGAGACCATGCTTCCAACAGCAGACTGTGCTTGAACTATTTCAAATAGTTCAAGTAGGGGTGCCTGGGTGACTCAGTCGGTTAAGCGTCCGACTCTTGATTTTGGCTCAAGTCATGATCTCCGGGTCATGGGATTGGGCCCCACATCCAGCCCTGCACTAGGCATAGAGCCTGCTCGAGATTTTCTCTCCCTCTCCCTCTGACTTCCACACTGCCTCTCCCTCTCCCCTCTCCCTCTCTAAAATAAAATAATAAAATAAAATAAAATAAAATAAAATAGTTCAAGTAATACGTAACTAAAGGGTGTGCCTTCCTTCTCAAACTTGCCATGTGAGTTATTCCCTTATGTGTCCCTTATATGCACTTCTGCCAAAGGATCAAGCATTTATGTAGTTACCTTTTGGGGTTGAGAGTTAACTGTATGCCAGCAGTATGCTAAGCATACTATGCTAATTTATATAAAATATAAATGTATAAATTTATATTTATATATATGCTAAGCATACTATGCTAATTTATATAAAATAAATTATCTCATTTCCTCATTTAATCCTCACAAGAACCCTATGAGGTAGATAATATTATTGCCCATTTTATAGGTACAAAAACAGAGGCTTAGAGAAGTTAAGTAAGTTGCCCAAAATCACACAGCTATCATACAGAACAAGCGTATGAAACCAGGGAGCCTGACTCTAGAGCAAAAGGATACTAGATTTAAACAATCTGAGGACTGAGAGGTACCTGATAAACAAATACAGGACTATACTGGGATTCATACTTTTCCAAGATTGCTCTGGTGAAAGTTATTCATTCAACACAATTACTGAGAGCCAAACCCTTGTGGAGTTACTCTAGTAAAAGAGTAACATACGTTTCCTAGAGAAGTTCCAAATACACCTATTAAATTGTTCATTAAATATTTAAGGACAGAGGCAGTAAAATGAGTGATTAACATGCCACAGGAAAAGCCTGTCCCCAAAACAGGTATGGTATAAACCTGAGGGTATTATGTCATCGTATTTCAAGTTATTATATGTTTTAGTTACCACAACCAAAAATTAAATCACTTGGTAATTAGCGGTTACCTCAGACTTACCAGTTGCTTCTTCATCAAAGCAAGCAAAAGCATTTCTGATGACATCTTCCGGATCTGTGCCATTTAACTTTTCACCAAACATAGTGAGAAACATGGTAAAATTTATGGGCCCGGGAGCCTCATTCATCATGGCATCCAGATACTCATCAGTTGGATTTTTCCCTAAATAAAAAGCAGGGTCATAATTTTAATTACATCACAAAATGCACCAAGTATTCATCATAGTAAACATTTTGACAAGAGAGATTATCATTTATACAGTTTGCTATTTGTATTCACAATAGTAAAATTATTTGGGAAAAAGTCTTCACAGTAAATAAGGCCTCTATTAAGAGTCTAGAGATTGTATGCTACTCCACTGGGGTGTTAGGAGGAATAATACTGCTTCTCTCATAATAGCAGTGTTTACAACACACACATATAATATGCTGGCCCCCAGCTCAATCCTGAGATCTGGCCAGAAATTTGCAGGTGGTCCAAGGACCACATTTTGGGAAACACTATTCCAGACTTTGAATCTTGGTAAACTACAACATCATTAAATTGGTTTCACAGGCATTATAGAAATTCTGTTTGGTCTTTAATATTAAAACTGATCATTACCTAGGGAGGCAAGCATATCATGCAAATCTTCCTTGTCAATGAAACCATCTCTGTTCTGATCAATCATGTTGAAGGCCTCTTTGAACTCCTGAATCTGTGACTGGTCAAACATGGCGAACACGTTGGATGTTGCGCGCTGGGGGCGCTTCTTGGTGGTCTTGGTCTTTGCCCTTTTGCTCGACATGATGGCGTTTAAATCCTAATTAGGAAGGGAAATACAAAAAAAAAAAAAAGATTAGTAAAAAGTAAACAATAAAACTTCCTGATATGTCTAAGCTACTTAGAGATGTACCTAAAAACTACTCAGCAGAGTTCTATCATTTGGCAAAAAAATCTCACTCAACTAATCAGTACTATTACTTACAGAACCAAACTATAAAGAGAAAAACCAGACTCATGTTTTCAGTGCTCTCATCCTTAGTAGTCATGACATCTAATTAACAGTCCGTCACTAACTTCAAATTCCAGACTAAAATCAACATAAATTCAAAGCTCAGAGCCTATCAACAAGATTGTATGTTCCCCATGCTGCTGGATAGCCAGATAAGGCACTGATAACCAAATCTACGGTCTTAATAATAATATAGAAAGCAAGAAACAAACAAAAAAATAGAGGTACCCTGGGGAAACAGTACTGGTTCTATACTTCAGTGCTATGGCAGTACTGGGGAATACTAATTCATCTTCAACAAGTCTATCCTGCAGCCCTAGCCTAAACTAGCTGTCCTGTTCTAAGGTGGACAGAAAGTAGGAAGATTAATTGATGGAACAGGTCTTCATCTCCTAATCTCCACTGTCACACAGCATTCTTCCACTTGCAACTAACAATTTATATTGCACCCTCACTTCTGGAATCAAAGTAGTTTAAAAAACATATTTGTTGAAATGCTAACTGAAAAATATAAAAAACTATGAATTCACCTCTAATCCAAACCAATTTCTTGCACAGAGCCAAGCTAAATCACTTGAAGTGACTAAGTTCTCTAGACAAAAATCATAGCATAATAGTTTTTAAAGCTATTTGGTTTTTTAAAAAAAGTTTTAGAAAACATTTTAAGAGCTATGGAAATGAACTGTGTTCTCTAATCTAAATTTATCCCTGTAAAATTTAAGTTAAAAATTAAAAAAAAAAACAACCTAATAATACCTAAAATGAAACGGCAATATTCCTTTCAACACTCAATCTTTAAAAGACTATAAAAATTTGTTTGGAGTTAAAAACCACATAGTCATCAGATAACAAAATTTTACCGTACCATCCTTCAGAGCCGGGGTGGCGATGGTAGTCTGCAAAACCTCTAACCAGCAAGACTAGGCCACTGTATTGAGTTATATTCTTCCAAGCAGGCCTAAAATAGGCACTTCTGATTTCACTCTCTGACCAGGATAACAATTTTAAAGCTTACGTTCTGAAAACAACATTTAGCTATGATGTAGCAAAACACTATGCCCTTGCTCTAAAAATAAATCTGTGGACTGCAAAGAATGAAGTACTACCTAGATCTAAACTCTGCAAAGTGACCTTAGAATACAATGCTTCCTATGAGCTTAAAAGTTTTTTTACATTCTTCCCTTGATTATACCACATCACCCAGACTAAATTCAATTATAGAAATAATTAGAAAAGCTCCGCTTCAGATTTTTTTTTAAAGCTAAATCTGTTCTCAGATTTTAGTAGGAAATTCCACAAAGGAGAGTCACAAATTCCAGGCCATCCAATATAGCACTCGGTGATACACTGGAACGTGTTGTTGGTAAGATACACCCTATACAACACAAGTTATGATATACACTCCTAATTTCCAAGTTTCCTTTCATCACAATTTGGGAACCTGTTGTCATAATTTATCTGTACCATTCCTGAATGCATATTTTCATTCTGCAACACTTTTGGGGTCAGTAAATACCATTACTATCTAAACTACATAGGTCTGTAATTTTCCCCTCTATTCTAAATGTACTTTTAAAAACTACAAAGCATTACAGTATATATTATTCCTCCATCTCTTAACTGTACTTAAGGACTTGGGGTGAGTGGCTGAGACCCAATGAGTGGCACAGATTTATTACCAGTTCACCTCTCTAGTATTTTAGGCATGCCATGTCTTTGCAAACTAAAGCATGTCTTTTAAAAATAGTCTGTTTTGTTTGACAACACTGTATTCCCCTCATGAGGCAGGAATGTCAGTTATTTTAAGAACAAAGAAACTGATGAGAATTATAGGTCAAATGGCTGACACATTTTTTAATCTACAAAACCTCATAATATTAAATTTGGTGGGAGTCCTCTAGGTACCTTTTAAGAACCCTTAGTGTGAGCTATAAAGTTTTATATATATATATTTTTAGTTTTAAAGTATTTCCCTATAGTCTTTCTTTTAATCACGCATTATTTACATCTGTATTCATTGTAAAATAGTTTGTAGAAGTTATATAGGATTTTTTTTTTTTTTGGTCAGCACTGACAGTGTCTCACGAAGAACTTTTCTTCAGCTCAATCAATACTTAATCATCAATCTTTAATACGATCATTTACACCAATATACATCAGATGTCATTAGTGTTAAACACTATTTAAGAATTAAGAAATGTAAGGCAAATGTCCTATCTTCAGGAAGCTTAAAATATAGTTGGGGAAGCAACTGTAAAGAAACGATTGGTTAAACTTATGAAATGAGTCATAGTTTTCATTCCTGAAGTCGGACTCTCAAGTTAAAACAAAGTATGACAATAATGAAAAATAAACGTGGTACATGATTATCAAATACTGTGAGTTGAGAAAGATCTTTTTTCTAAAAGATTGAGGAGGTGGGGAAAGACCTTGAAAAACCCTGTACCATTTAGGAGCTGTAAGACATTCTTAGATTTAAGAGATTCAGATGTTAGTTTTAATTCTAACAAATTAAGGTAGTTAATTCTACCAAAAACTGGTAATATTACGTTAGGCAAGTTACTACCCGGGCCTTTACTTTTTCAAGGAGGTTGTGTTCTTGTCTATGAGTTTTTCTCCCAGCAGAAACTGGGAGCCTTCCAGCAATAGGCAGTTCAGCTTCACAGCTGTTCTAAAATAAGGAAAGTGTGGGGTTTTTTTTTTCCTACCAGACTAAAAGTATGGGTGGAGGAGCGCCTGGGTGACTCAGTCAGTTAAGCATCTGCCTTTGGCTCAGGTCATGATCCCAGCGTCCTGGGATCGAGTCCCACATTGGGCTCCCTGCTCAGTGGAGAGCCTGCTTCTCCCTCTCCCTCTGCACCTCCCCCCCCACACCCCTTACGTACGTACATGCATGCATGCAGGCTCTCTCTCTCGCTCACTTGCTCTATCTCAAATAAATAAATAAAATCTTTAAAAAATAAAAAATAAATAAAAGTATGGGTGGAATAAACACTGATGTAGAAGAAACCAAATCAGGGACAGTGGTATGATCCCAAAGAACAGATCACTTGTGATATTGTCACTGTCCTCCTTGCTATATGATTCTAGTCTGTTACCTACTTTTACTTTCCCCAAACAAGTGAGACTGTAACTCTCTTCATGTCACAAGCTTTCAGCAAATGCACAACTCCCACAGAAGTTTAGAAAATTAGGGTAAAAAACATTGAAAATATTTCATGAATCAATGCAAATATTCTTTACATAGGATGGGAAGATGTAGGCATCTGAGATTTTCAACTTATGAGTATTCTCACTTAGATTCTGAGCTAGTCTGGAGCCTATTTTTGAAGCACTTAGTGAAAGATGCTTGGCGTGAAGGCATATTTGTTATATGAAACTTTAAAGCAGGGAAACTTGCAGCACAGGCATCTATGAAATATGAAAGGATTTCAGATGCACAAGAAAGTGAATGAAACACAGTCAATGGTGGTCAAGAAGATTCAGTTTACAGATCTAAAGGAGTAAAACCTTGTTTTAAATCAGGAGGTAAGTGTTGGTAGCAATGAATTTGTGTGTGTGTTAGCTTAATCAAATAGGAAGAGACTCAGTTCAGGGTTATGACAAAAGGAGGGATACAAATCATGTAAGGAAGATGTTATACTAGATTAAGTGGTAGAAGAAAAGTAAAGATCTTCAAAGAGGCTTTTCTTACTAGCGTTTCATTTATAAAATGGGATTAATCCATACTAATATTAGTAAGATTTTTCTAGTTAGAATCCTAGACTCTAACATTTATAAAGTGCTAATAAATGTAACGTAATCTAGAGTTTTTTCCTACAGAACTGACACTGAAACTGTAGTATTCTAGGAAATATGATCCATTCTTTAAGGAAAAACACCCATCTTAGAAAAAACTTCCTAGTGGGGTCCCTGGGTGGCTCAGTCACGTTAAGTGTCTTGATTTCAGCTCAGGTCTCAATCTCAGGGTCTTGAGTTCAAGACCCCAGATGGGGGGCGCCTGGGTGGTTCAGTCGTTAAGTGTCTGCCTTCAGCTCAGGGCGTGATCCCAGCGTTATGGGATCGAGCCCCGCATCAGGCTCCTCTGCTAGGAGCCTGCTTCTTCCTCTCCCACTCCCCCTGCTTGTGTTCCCTCTCTCGCTGGCTGTCTCTCTCTCTGTCAAATAAATAAATAAAATCTTAAAAAAAAAAAAAAAAAGACCCACGATGGGTTTCACACTGGGCCTGGAGCCTACTTAAAAAGAAAAAAAAGAATCCTTGATCCCAGGGTCCTGGGATTGAGCCCCGTGTTGGGCACCCCGCTCAGCGGGGAGCCTGCTGCTCCCTCTCCTCTGCCTTCTGCTCCCCCTGCTTGTGGTCTCTCTCTCTGTTAAATAAATAAATGAAACCTTAAATTTAAAAAAAAGTCACATGCTCTAGTGACTGAGCCAGCCAGGCACCCCAAGTATTGTCTATTTTTAAAATAAAATTAATTTAATTTAAAAAAAAAAAAAGAAAAAAAAGAAAAAAAGAAAAAGAAAACACTTCCTAGTGTGATAGCATGTAGTATCCAGACCAAATCTCCTGTTTCATTTAATCTATGTACTTTATGTGATTTTTTGGAGTGAACCGCAGTTTTTAAAAATACATTTTCAGGTTGGTGCTTCCTTTCCAAATGAACCAAGTTTTCATTTCCTATGCAAACTTCCGGTTGAAGGTAGAATTGGATCTCAGACTGCCACACCCAAAAAGTTCTTAGCCCTTGACAAAGGCAATTAGTTGTCAGGGTTCACTTGACAGTAAAGCCTCACTCTTGAAAATGGAAAGTTTTTCTGGTTAAGTTTTATAAAAAGCCTTCCAGAACATAAAACAAATAGTAGTAATTTTAAGAAATATTCACTTCCTTCGCCTTCATATTTAAAACATTCTGCATTTAATTTAAAATCTCAACTGAACCCTTATTTCTGTTCCAAAGTTTTGTTAGGAAATAACATATTCTTTCATGTATCTACTCAACTACTTTAAAAGGGAACATTTTGGCAAACTGACAACCCAAAGTTTCCACCCAAAAGGAACATGGTGTTGCATTTTGGAATTTTCTCAAACTGCAAACCATACCCTTAACCCCTTTGTAAAATATCGCTTTAAAAAAGCTCTAATTATAGAAGTGGATGCTGAGCTGAGGAAATTGCTAATTTGAGTTGGTTATTCCTACTAAACGTAGCCACACAGCTGCAACAACAGCTGCAGCATGGGGGACACTGGGCTTCGGATTTTGCGCAAACTCTCTTGAATCCGGCAAGTTTACGTTAGAAACTAAACTTAGTCCAGGAGTCAGCGCGGCGGGGTTCGAGTTTCGCAGGCCCGGCTGTCGCCGAAGACCGCGGCGCCAGCGAGCTAAATCACACTTGCCGAGCTCCAAGTTTGGGCAAAGGGACAAAGTTCGCGCCTCGGTACTTTCGGGCATGGCCTTCGATCCCGGAGCTGGCCGCTGGGCTCGAAACTAGGGAACCCGCCAGGACACCTGCCCAGGTGCGCTCCCGGCGCTGGGGGCCCGCTGCGGAACGCCGCTGCCCACCCAGCCGCCCCGCGGAGATGGGTCCCCGGGATGGGCCTCACGCGCCAGATCGCGAGCACCACTCACCCTGCACAGCCGCGAGAATCCGAGCGCTTCGGTAACCCCCTCGCTGCCCCGGCTGCTGTTATCAACACCCTTCTACTCCCAGAGCCCCCTAAAGCCAATACTTCCGGCCTCCGCTTAGTAAACCGGAAGGGAGCCTAGTCACCATTGTAGGCCGACAGAGTGGGTCTGACTTAAGAGAAAGGAGACGGGCGGGGGGAGTTGCCCATGTGCTGGAAGAGTGCAGTTTTGAACGAGCGCATGGGAAAGAGTATAAAGCGGGCGACTCAGGACATAGAAGATTGTGTAGTGGTTCGTTCATGTAATGGTTCGAATGAGTTTCCGTCTTTTTATACCTCCTCTTACAATGTAAGCTTTTCTTCCCCCCCTTTCCTGTTGGCAAATGGGTGAGCCTGTCCCGTAGGTCGGCCCCCCGCACATTCCAGGGCACGGCCGGGGGCGGGGCCCGTTCGCCCAAGTCCTTGTAGGGACATCGCAGCGAGGGCTGCACGGCCCACGTGACCCGCCCCCGCGCGGCCCCAGGCCGCCCGGCCCAGGCCTCTGGGCGGTCGTGCGCCTGCGCGCGGTACTAACTCCGGGTCTGGGTCTCTGCCTGTGAGGCGTTTGGGTAGGAGGTTTTATCTCGGCGTACAGTGCTGTGTTTTGAAGAGTCCAACCCCTTCCACACTGGAGCAAACCTTCGGAAGTCCCCAGGGCCTCAGTCAAGCGACCACTATCTTTTTGGCCCAGACGGATTTCATGAGGTCACGAATGATGAAGACTTCCTCTCTCTTCAAAAACGTTTGCTGGTATTTTTCCCACCAGAGCCCCGATTAACAAGGAAAGACCGGATCTGACTAGGAAGGAAGACAGGCGACCAGCAAGAGCTATCAAAATCTTGCCCCTACCTCTCACTATGATGCAGACTTGTGGCTTGGTGAAAATAGGAATAAAAAGTCGGGCCTTTTTTTTCTCAGCTCTCCTTTCCTTGGACAGCTTCTAACAATGCATCTTGTTAAAGGAAAGCCCTCCCCGGTTCTGTCCTTTCCTGTCCAAAGTCTGGTGAGGGAGACTTTGGTGCTGGTTACGTCAGCTCTCCTGAGCTCAACTACGAAAGGAGTGGATTGGATCCGGTAACGCTCAGACCATCCCAGCACTAATAAGGTTCATGCCTACTTTGGCTCATGTGGCCGGAACAGTTCTGACATTTGGGGTGGCCCCATGGCCCTTGCCTCTCACTTGAATCACCCTGCTGAGAAGGAAGGTAAAAGCTGCTGAGTAATATGTTCTAAATATTAATAAACTATAGTTTCAAGGACCTCAGGAGCATTTTATCTGTTAACCAATAGCATATTCCAAAGTTAACATTGAGGTAAAATCACTGAGAATTAAAAAACTGGCCCAATTCTATAGCGTGAGTGACATAAAGATGATTAGTTTCCTCAGCTGCCTTGATAATAAGAATCGCTTGGGCTGCTGGTTAAAAATACAAAATACTGGTGCCTTATCTCCAACCTAATGATTCAGAATCTTCTAGAGCAAGTCCTTTGAAGCCATCTATTTAACTGGGGTCCTAAGTGACTCTTACCATGTGGGGATGCAGAACTAGACAGCTTAGGGCCTAAGACTTTCGCAGTGACAGGGCCAACTCCAGATGGCTTGTGGTGGGGGACCGCAGTTTGGTTTACCCTGCAGTGTACTCACACCTCTTGCCACCACTGAGAGCTGGAGCCTTCCAACTACTGTCCTTTTCTTTAACCCACAATGAAATGTGTAGTTTAGTCTTCTCAGCTCAAAAGGAAGCAGCGGCGTTCATTTGTTTCTATACTGTCAGATAATCGCCTTGTTTGTCTTCTTTCTTTCTGCTCAATCAATCAACAGGTATTACACAGCAACTGCATTTCCAAGCAGTGTGGTGCGTATTGTGGTTTGTGTTATTTGGACATAGTTGCTACCTCTGGGATGGAGGGAGGGGGAGTAGAAAGGGTTGCAAGGCACAGGGAGTATCAGGGAACAGTTGTAAAAACAGATCATTGCAGTACAATTAGGTAAGGCCTTTAGAAGGAACACAGAGAAGGAAATAAAGCTGTCTGGGAATTTGTGGAAGCTGGCCCCTGGAGGTCTATTAAAGAGCTGATTCTAAAAGTCAATGGGGAAGGGCACCTGGCTGGTTCAGTCACCAGTACATGTGACTCTTGATCTGAGGTTATAAGTTCCAGCTCCACATTGGGCATAGAGCTTACTTTAAAAAAAAAAAAAAATCAAAACTAAAAATAAAAAGTTAGAAAAATGTCAGTGGGAAAGGAGAGTAGAGATTCCAAACAAATGGAGGAGCATGCTTGATTGTCTGAAGGTGATCAGAGGAATTGGCTGATTGAAGATGAACAGAAATTGAGTTGTCAGTGTTCATTCATTCATTTATTCATTCCATAAGTAACTCTGGGTATACTAAGGTTAGCAAGCCAGTGTAGAAGATAAAAATCTTGATGAAATGTTTTTCAAATTTCCATCTAATGTGTTGATATCTAGTTTTAATGATTGGATGCACTGCCAAAGACTGATGACTTCATGATGTCTCTGTTCTTCTGAACCACACGGGAGATCTTTGCCCTTAGGTAACAATCTCCTTTTACCTTGTAACTAGAAGTTTAGAGACTTGGGTTCTGCTTCAAATCCTTCCTTTTTAGCTTACTGAGTAACACTGAGGGCAGGTCCCTCAGCTGATCTGAGTCCCAATTTTCTGATTTGTAAAATGGGGATAACATCTGTCCTGCGTACTTTATAGAGTTTTCTGATTAAATGAGATAGTTTATGTGAAAAGTCTTGTTAAGTACAGAACAGTGGCTTTCAAACTTTTGACTGAAACTCACTGTAAGAAATTTATATCACTGGGCACCTGGGTGCCTCAGTTAGTTAAGTGCCTACCTTTGGTTCGGGTCATGATCTCAGGGTCCTAGGATTGAGTCCGGCATTGGGCTCCCTGCTCAGCGGGGAGGCTGCTTGTCCCTCTCCCTCTGCCACTCCCCCTGAGTGTGCTCTCTCACTCTCTCTCAAATAAATAAAATCTTAAAAAAAAAAAAAAGAAATTTATATCACTAAGCAATACTTGAGTACCTATGATGTTTTCTAAGTTTCTATTCTATTTCAATTTTATGTCATTTAACTTTTAAAAATGCTCCTTAAGACCCACTGCGTGTGAGTTTATGATCCACTCATGCAAAGTTTCAACCAGGGGTAAATTTTTTCCCCGAGGGAATATTTGGCGATGTCTGGAGACAGTTTTGATTTTCACAACCAGGGAGCTGCTACTGGCATCTTGTGCATCAAGGCCAGCAATACTGCTGAACATTCCACAATGTACAGGATAGCCCCCTACAGAAAAGCATTCATTCGGCCCAGAATGTCAGTAGTGCTGAGGTCGAGAAAACCTTGCATTACTGTTTCAGGAGCTCAGAGTATATAGTATTTGATTCTTGTGGGATTCTATGATTATTAAAAGAACACTATTGCTCTTGCCTCAAGGTGAGGCTTTCTTGTGAGACCAGAGAAATCCAAAGGGGGAAAGAAAAGGAGCTCACATTAGTACATACTATTATATGCTAGGTATTCTACCTAAGCATTTTATCATTTAGTTCTTAATACAACTCTGTGAGGCAGGTAGTATTACCTCCAGTTCACAGATTAGAAAACTAAGCTCAAATACTTTACTGTCTTGTCAATGTTACCCAAAGGGTAATAAGAGAACCAGGATTATAACTCATGTCTCTGTGCTTGTCCAGGGGTAGGACAGAAGGGAGGACTGGGGCCCGTATTTCTTATTCATGTATCCCTAACTTCTAGGATAGTGCCTATTTATCCATGAATGCCAGTAAATATTTGGTGACTAGTATTTGTTCAAATGCACAGAACTGGTAAATGGCCTAACCTAAAGCCCACATTTTGTTTTACAATTCTGTGCTCTCTTCTTTGGTTCAAGAGGGAAACTCCTTACCCAAACAACAGGAAGCATGGGTGAATTAACCTTTGGTATTTACTGCCAAAGTTGGTAATTTCCTAGTGAGCACTTACAATTTTTATTGCATGTAAGAAATTTTTGAATGGTGAGAGACATGGCTTACATTCTGGTTTTGCCTACATAAGTGGAATACTAATCCTTTCTACACAAACTAGGATGTAACAAATTAGCATGAATCCAGGAAAACAGTAGGAGGAGCTCCTTTCTTTTAAATGAAGTTAAGGTCTTCAAATTAATCTGTAAGAAAATTAGTTTTAAAGCTCCAAAACTACAAATAAGTATATTAAAAGGTTATAGAAAGTTCTACATTAGGAATTCCTTTAAAAATAAATTACAATTATTTTAAAATTCAGGAATGATAATATAAGATAAAAGAAATAATGTGGAATTGAATAAAGAATATTTAAGAATATTTGGGGGGTGGGGTGCCTGGGTGGCTCATTTGGGTAAGTGACCAACTCTTAGGCTCAGGTCACGATCTCAGGGTCCTGGGATCAAGCCCCATGTCTGGCTTCGAGATCATCAGGGAGCCTGCTTGAGAATTCTCTCTACCTGTTTCCCTTTGCCCCTCCGCCTGTTTGTGTGGGCAGGCTTGCACTCTCTCTCTCTCTCAAATAAATAAATAAATCTGAAAAAAAAAAAAGAATATTTGGGAGAAGTTATTACTTCTATACTAATTAATTTGAAAAAAAAATAAATGCTTAGAAAAATTAAAATACTAAACAAGATTCAAGAAAAGAGAATATAAATAAACCATATGAAGAGAAGAAATAAGAATTATCTAGAAAATAATTTACCTGATGCTGATAATTAATTAAAGAAATGCTTCTCCAATGATTAAAAGACAAATATTAAGATCAAAAACTGTTTTGAAATATATAGCTTAGTGATACTAATAATTTGTTAATGAATGTAGTGACCAAATTACATTTGCTGAGTTAATCTTCTGAAGCAGATTTTTTATTAAATACTCCCAAATAAAACCAATACCTAAAGCAAAAATTATGGCTTAGGCTTACTTGAGTCAGTTCTTCAGTTTTCTCATCTGGAAAAGGGCATAATGATAGCATCTACTTTAGTCATCCATTGTGTGCATTAGGTGAAATAGTCTATATAAATTTCTCGGAGAAATATCAACTTTAGTTGTGTTTAAGGCACTGAAATTTGGAGTTTGTAGAGTAGTTATTCTACCCT
The DNA here is from genome assembly GCF_017311325.1 of Ursus maritimus. NCBI lineage: Eukaryota > Metazoa > Chordata > Mammalia > Carnivora > Ursidae > Ursus > Ursus maritimus. The sequence goes on along the minus strand of NW_024424230.1, from coordinate 51,128,683 downwards.
GACTAACTAGTATACCAATGCTTTGTCTACTCAACTGGAGGAAACAAGCTGAATGGTCACAGTTTAAGTAATGACTGAAGACCTCTAGTGGGCCCTTGATGTTACCTTGATGCTCCTGCTCTTAGATGTCAGTTTTATAATTTTCGTCTTCTAGGACCTCCAACACCTTTTCTCCCATCCTTGGTCTCAGTCGAGGACCTTATTTCTAAGTCTTTGAGAAAAACGGATGCTCCCACAAGCTGTCACCCCCGCATCTACCTATTGACCAGCATCTGTCCCCATATGTTGTCTTTTCCCTTTTCTTCTGTTAAATAGGGGAAGTACCCTCCTCGCTCCTATGGAAACCAGTTCCTCTATTTGCTAACTCATGTTACTCCAATGATTCTACCTTCTCCTGCATCACCAAGCTTTTTCTCTCCTTCTTTCTTTTGGATTATTCCCAACAACAGGTATGTAGTAATGTATGTAGCAGACAGTAATGCATGTAGCAGACAGAATCATGGTTCCCCAAAGATGTCCACGTCCTAATCCCCAGGACCTGTGAATATATTAGGTTACATGACAAAGGGGAATTAAGGTTGCAGATGAAATTAAGGTTACTAGTGAGCTGACCTTAAAATAGGAAGATGTCAATGTGAGTGACACCATAGCTGGAAAAGCAAGAAAACAGATTCTTCCCTAGAGCCTTTAGAAGGGAACATAGTCTTGCTGACACCTTCATTTTAGCCCAGTGAGATATATATATAATATATTATAAACAACAGCAACAACAACAACAACAACAAACCCTCTTCCTGGTGCACTTTCCTCCTCCAGCTATTGTCCTGTTTCTTTGTTGCCCTTTTTAAAACTCCTTAAAAGAGTCACCTCGCCCCAATTCTCTCTTAAGCCCTCTCTAACAAGATTTTTTTTCCCCAACCACTTCACTGACCATGTGCTTATCAAGGTCACCAAATGGCCTTGTCATCCATGTCATCATGGCCAATTCTCAGTCTTAAAACAGATTTGACAAGATGATTACTCCCTCACCTTTGAAACACTTCTCTCCTATCTAGGATGCCTCACTCTCCTGGTTTTCCTGGTTCCTTATGGCACATTTTTTATAGCTACTCTCCAGTTTCCTTTGCCAGTTCCTCCTAATTTCCCCAATTCCTCAGAGTAGTTCAGGATTCAGTGTTTGTCTCTCTTCTCTTTTCTGTCAACACTCCTTCCCTGGCTGATCTCATCCATTTTCATGGCTTAAAATGCTACTGAAACACTGATTACTTTCAAGTATGTGTCTTGGCCAAGACCTCTGCTCTGGACTCTAGACTTGTGATATAGTCACTTGACATCTCCACAAGGAGGTTTACTACACATTTAAACTTTCAGACTTTCAAACGATCTTCTGACCGTACCTGTAAAACCTGTTCTTCCTGACATTTTCTCCATCTAGGTTAATGGCAATTTCATCCTTTAAGTTGCTCAGGCCAAAAACCTTTGACTCATCTTTGCCACCTCTTTTTCTTTCCTGACCCTCATCCAACCTTTCAGTCAAACCATCTCCAGAGTCCAGAACAGCAGTTAGCCAAACCTATTGGTTAAGTCCTTCAAAACATATCAATCTGACTATCTTCCACCACCCCTATAGCTACTATCCTAGTACAAGGTATCAGGCTTGGATTTTTGCACTAGCCTTCTAACTGGACTCTTTACTTTCATGTCCCCCTAAATTCTAGTCTCTGCAGCCACAGAGTGATCCTTCTAAAATAGAGATTAGATCATGTCATTGTTCTGCTCAACACCGTCCAATGATGTCTCACTTCAGAGTGAAAGCCAAATGCCTGTAAGCCCCCAAAACATCAGACTTGGGGAACTTTCACCAATTGCTCAACCATATTGATCAGGCTGTTTCTTGAAAAAGGTATTTTTCCTCTTGAACACCTTTTTGTTTACTGTTCCTTTTGATTTCAGTGATCTTTCTTCTAATGTTTTCATTGCTTTCTCCCTCAGCTCTCTTGAGTCTTCACTCGAATATCACCATCTCAGTAATGCCTTCTCTGGTCATTTAAGATTTCATCATTCATCTACCTCCAGCGTTCTCTTCTCTTGCTTATTTTTTTCCACTGCACTTAACTATCTCTGACTTAAAATATACTTTTTTTTGTTTACTGCTTTTTTTCATACTAAGTTCTATGAAGACAAGGTTTGGGGGATTGTTTTGTTTGCCAAAGTATCCCAAAGGCCCAGAATAGTAATTAGCACATCACAGTCACTCAATAAATAAAAACACATGTTGAATGAAAGAAGAACTGGAAGGTAGGGTGTGAGGGGAAAATGGCAAAAATATGAGACCTAAGAGGTAAGCAGAGATCATGCCCTGAATGACCTCTAAGCCATGTTTCTGAAGGTTAGTGGGATACCACTGATCTGTCTTATTTATGGGATTAATATGATCAGATTTGTATTTTTTTTAAATCACTCTGATAATAGTTTAGAGGATTAATAGGAGGTAGGCCTGGGAGAAGAAGAAATCAGGATTTCTGACAGATGGTAATGCCAATCACTGAGATAAGGAACATGGGAGAGAAATAACTTGGAGGATGGGTGTGGTGATGGTAGGGAATGACCATTATAGTTTTGGACATTTTGAGGTTGTGGATTAGAAGACAGTACTGAGGCTTTCACCAAAATGTAGCACAAAGAGACAAAAAAGTAAAAATATCAAAGAGCTATCAAAAGTCATGGAAGATATATTAAGATAGTCCATTGTATATTTAATAGGAAATCCAGAGCAAGATAAAAATGACAATGATGGAAAATGATCTTAATAGAGATAATGATTGAGAGTTTTCCAGAATTGAAAGAGAATCACAAATCTTTATAATATTTATTCAGGTTGAATGCACACTCCGAATATGAAACAGGAAAAATAAATCTGTACCAAGTCATGTCCCAGTGAAACTTCAAAACATCAAGAGTAAAAGGAGAATAGTACAAACTTCCAGAGAGAAAAGAGACTGGCTGCAATAGAAACAACAGTTAGTCCAGCAGCGTGCTTTCGTGCAGCAAAATACATGCTGAAGGTGGGTCACTAATCTTCAAAGTGCTGAGACGCACTACCTGCTCCTCACACCATGTGTATGTGGAATCCATGCACAAAACACTGACAGCTCTCTCCAAAGAATTCGGTATGATGGTCTCTCTAGAATCTTTCAGGTCTAGAGATTGATCTCCTTATCTCTTGAGGTGGAATATCAACTAGGGGTCGCAAAATTGATTTCATAACTGTGTAGCACGTCCTGAATAGACGTTCTGACAACTAATGCTGGCAACCTTTGGGACATCTGCCAAAATTCTGGGATAACATGAACTTCATATTTAACATCCTATTACACTGAAAAATATGAAATCACTTTGGATTGTTCTCTGCTTTTTCATGTGTGTTTGCTTGCTTTCCAGTTAGCTTGAAAAACATATCCTCTATTAGTTTTACACTTTGTAAGTAGAAGTTTTTCAATGTATACTTTCCACAATAATAATGCACTAATGGATTATTTATTGAGTACTTCCTGGAAGCTCGACACTCTAAGTGTCTTCTTAACATTACCTTTCAGTCATTGCCCTGCAAAATGACTACTGTCACCTCCATTTTGCAGATGAGGAACTTGAAGCTTAGAGATGTTAGTAACCTGCCCAAGGGGAAGAGAAGAGGCAGGAATCTAACACAGGTCTGTATGACTTCAAAGCCTGAGCTTTCAGCCTTCTATGGTATATTGATTGGTGAAGCATGCTAATTATTGATAAAAATGATTGTATTAATAATTTGGAGTGGGAATATTTGCCTGAAATGATTTATTTTTTTGTTTTTCCAGGAAAAGAGACTCTATTGTGTCTTGCGGACTTTCCAGCAGGGGTTAATTCCACGGAAATTAGTGCCTTGGGGCAATATCTGTTTTGCAGCCACCTGTAAGTATATTACAACTTATGATTCTGAGTTCTTTTTTCTCCTGGAGAAATAATGGTAAATGAAAGTAATTTCTATGGGCAGTTTCTGTTTTGAATAACTTGTCAACATTTAACACTGAACTCCTCCTTTTGCATTACCCTGTGGAGTGCTGATTTAGTAAAGCATTAGAGCACTGGTCTGGCAGCACTACTCAATAATCCCTGAAAGACCAAAAAACCCAAATTTAAATTTGAAGGAGCTTTTCCAAGATCACTGTTCTTCAGTGTCTTATTGTGTGCTACACAGTTTAGTACTTGCTTCAGGATGAAGAAAGAGCCATGATATGAAGGTACACATACTTCCCAAGGGTGCCGCCTTCTGTTTTTATTCCCATAACCTTGCACAGTACCAGGCATGTTGTGTGTGTGCCCAGTGAAACCTAAGTTAAAACAGTAAACCTTATTCAAGAACTTTGAGGTAAAGGTAGTAGAAAACAATAAAGGAGAACTAGGAAGTAGAATGATGAAAGTAGTCCTGTGTTGAAATGCAAGCAGAGGCATGTTATCGGACTTCTGTGTGGCCTGCTAGGTCCAGAATGAAAATTTTCTTGGTACAGAAGGTAGTTGTCTTGGCCAGATTAACCACAGACAGGTTAGATCTTGTTTGGATATATGAGCCCAATAAAAATTATTGCTCAAGATGGGGGAGAACAGTGAATAAAATCATGTATGTTAGACTATTAATTTTTATAGCAATCTATCTATTTAAACTCTTTTCATATAGAGTGCATCAGATGTTTGTTAAAATAATGTGTATAACAGTGACATGAAATTTATTTTGTATAAGTATACAGGAAAATCTGTGTGTGACATTAGCACCCTTGCCTGATGTAAAGTGCTTTACAGGACTTTAAAACATTACAAATATCATAAGGGAACAAAATTCCAGACCTCCAAAGCAGATAGGTATTAGGTTTAAAAACAGAAAAATTGGCCAAGGAATGAAAAATATTAATAGAAATAGATTGAAGACTATAGGCTCAGCACATGACTTCCCAAGTATAATAAACAATGGTAAAAGAAATACCTATTTATAAAATGTAGTTGATAGAGTATTAAAACTGAGAAAAGTAAACTTGGATGAAGCTCTCATAGCATAAACCACAGTAAATTGCATGTGAGTTCCCATCAAGCATAAAGCATAATAAGTTGAATGAAATAGAATTGTATAAGTATCTTAACTGGAGAGAAGAGAATTTGTTTTAAAAAATGGTTTAGGGACACCTGGTGGCTCAGCTGGTTAAGCGTTTGACTCTTGATCTCAGCTCAGGTCTTGATCTCAGGGTCCTGAGTTTGAGCCCCACATTGGGCTCCACACTGGGCATGGAGCCTACTTAAAAAAAAAAAAAAAAACTAAAGTATTACTGGCATACAGTAAACCACACATATTTGAAATGTACACTATCACAAGTTTTGACACATGTACACTTGTGAAATCTTCACCACACTCAAGATACTGAACATGTCCATCATCCCCAAAGTTTCTTCATGCCCATTTGTAAAGCCTCATTCCTGACTCCTCTCACTTCTTTCCTCCCCCATCTTCAGGCAATCACTCTCTGCTTTCTGTCACTATAGTTTGTGCAAATGTAAGGTTTTGACCGGTGAAAGTATTACTGATTATAAGATTGATGGTCCCGCTTTTATAAAAGTCAAAATGTAATGAAAACAAGGAAAGAATTGAAATGGAAATGTTTTATGATAAATATGACAGATAAAAGCTTAACATTCAGAATATTTCAAAAATTTAATAAAAAGGGTGTTTTATTTTGACTTGTTTGATAGCAAGGAACAGAGACACAGTCCAGTTAGCTCAAGAAAAAGGATACTTATGTCAGGAATATACATGAAGTGCTCTAAACTGGATAGTTGCTGAAAACAGAGGTAGCTTGGGGTATTTGACTCTTCAGTTTCCTGTCATGGGCCAAATGATTATTCTGATTAGGTCTCTGCTTCTTTAAGGACATCTACTTAGTTTTCTCTCTACCAACTCTATCTCTGCTAACCCTAGTTTCTAGTCCCTCATAATTTCAACTTGTCATGGCTCCTCTGACTGCAGTATGCACAAGGTAACACTTCGTTCAGCCTTTTTCACTTTTGCTCCTGCTATTATTAAGTGCATCAACACTCAACATTTCCAAATTCAAATTCTGAGGAGAGGAATGTGATTGGCTTGGCTCACCTTTTTGGACCAGGCCATACACCACAGGTTGCTGGCCAGGATATTCATCAGTTACCTTTGCGTCTGAAATGACCCATCACTGCGTGTCAGAGAGCAGGAATCACATGGTGTAAAACATCAGCACGTACTGTGAACAGGACAGGTATTGAGTGTTTACCTGTCCAGTTAAGAGGATAGTCCTTGAGAGCCAGATGGAGGTGGAATAAATCCCAGCTCCACTATTTATTAGCTATGTGACTTTGGGTAACTTGCATAATCTGTCTGAACCTTAGTTTTCTCATTTATAACTTGGGGATAATAACTGCCTTGTGTAATTTTTGTAAAAAATAAAATACAGGTAAAGCACGGTAAAGTATCTAGCATGTAGTAGGTCTCAATTAATGGTAGCTATTTTATTTTGGTTATTATTATATTAACAGATTGATAATGATCTCAAGAAAAATAATCCATCTCCATGGCAAAGGTCAAAAGATAGCTCACACAGATGAAAACCACATAGTTAGCTAACATTGAAAATATGTCCAGTTTTTAGAATCTTTTAAATACACTTAAAAATAGCTATGAGATATATTTTGCATCTGTTAAACTTACTAATAAATTAAAATTATACATTACAATTTGATGTGGCAATGAAGAAAGAATAAATTCATATTTGGTACATGACATTGTAGATTAGCCTAATTATTCCAAACAGCAATTTCACAAAACATACCCTTTAATTCATAGTCCCTTTCTGGGGAAATAGTTCCCAAGGAGGTAATTGAAAAGGAAAACCTCTATTTGTGCAAAATATTTATAGCTCCCTTTTTAATTCAAAGGCTTTCATCATTTTAGAATGGAAAGAGACCTAAGAGATTATTTTTCCTTTGGGCTGCACATTAGAGTCATTTAGGAGTTTTTAGGAACACTCATGTCCCATGCCCAGAGATTTTGAGATAATTGTCCTGAAATAAGGTCTGAACTTGAGTGCAGTTTAGAAACTCCTTGGCTATTCCAATGTGCACCAAGGAAGGAGAACTACTCTTCCAGTCCCACACCATTTGGGGGAACTGTGAAAAAGCAGAGCCAGGGAGGGTAAAAGGACCCTGAAAGAAACACACATAGATGTAATAAAAGAGCTGCGTTGAAAATGAAGGTGTTTGTTCCTAATTTCTAACCCTGAATTCTAGTCTTTTTTTTTTTTTTTTAATTTATTTAAGAGAGAGAGAGCATGAGCAGCAGGCAGGGGCAGAGGGAGAGGGACAAGTAGACTCCCTACTGAGCAGGGAGCCCAACATGGGGCTCAATCTCAGGACCTGGAGATCATGACCTGAGCCAAAGGCAGATGCTTAAGCAACTAAGCTACCCAAGCACCCCTGACTTCTGGTCTTGATGAATAACTGAAAGCATCCATGTGTCCAATATTTAGAGATGAGGTAACAAATGATTGTGCAATAGTACAGTGCATTCATTAATTGTTATTAGCTATCTGTGGACAAGGTAGAACATCATGTGTACACACCGATGAAAACCAGGTTCATACCTGGTGTATCTATTGCTATCCTCACCAAGAGATTCCGGCTGGGACTGTTGAGTTCCTCCTTGGGAGGGGCATGGTTCTCCCTTCATGCTCTCCTCCCACCCAAGGTGGCCAAGTTCCCTGAATCCCCCATCTCTATTATGGGGAGTGGGGTTATTGATATCCAGTGCTGCTGAACTGTGGGTGGTCCATGCTGAACAATGATGAATCAGAAGTCATGTTTTAAAATGGTGGTGAAATATACATAACACAAAATTTACCATCTTAACCATTTTTAAAGTTGCACAGTTCAGTGGCATTAAGTACATTCACATTGTTGTGCAGTCATCCCCACCATCCATCTCCAGAACTTTTCATCTTCCCAACTGAAACTTTCTACCCGTTAAACAGTAGCTCCCCATTTCCCCCACCCCACTGCCCCAGCCTGTGGCAACTACCATTCTACTTTCTGCCTCTATGAATTTGACCAAAGTACCCTATATAAATAGAATCATACAACATGTGTCCTTTGGTGTTTTGTTTTTGTTTTTGTTTTTGTTTTTTTTTTTTGAGAGAGAGAGAGTGTGTGTGTGTGTGTGTGTGCGCGCGCGCGCAAGAGTGGTGGGGGGAGGGGAGCAGAGGGAGAGGGAGAAAGAGAATCTCAAGTAGGTTTCACACCCAGCAAGGAGCCTGACAAAGTGCTCAATCTCACAACCCTGAGATCATGATCTGAGCCTAAATCAAGAGTCGGACATTTAACTGACTTGAGTCACCCTGGTGCCTCCAACATGTGTCCTTTGTGACTGGCTTATTTCATTTAGCTTAATGCCTTCAAAATTAAGCGTCAGTTTTTAAGGATAAATTATTCTTTGTCTTTCTATCTACTCCCTTGTTCTTTCTTCCAAAGGCCACTTTCCTTCTGGGTTGAGGATTACTCCATTCTTCCGGTTGGTCCTTGCTCTCCTGGCTACCCTGCCTTTTGCCTTTTCTTTTCTAGGCTTGGTATTACCTAGTAAGCAGGATACGAAAAGCTAGCTCTGTAAGCTTGAACCTGAAATTTGCTTAGTCTGAAGGTTTGTTTTGTTTTTGTATCTTTGTTTCTGTTTCAGTGCAGACTGGGAAAGAAAGGGGAGGGGACTCTTAGAATATGAGAGAAAGAGAAGGAAACAAAGAACCAAATTAATACTTGAAGACATATACCTGCCTCAAATGTAAAACTGGTATCTACATTATTAGAAGAATTGAAGAAGTTACAGAATTTTATCACAAGTGGATTGTTTTAGATATAAGCAAGTATTGTATACTGGTTAAGTGCGTGAACTTTGAATCTGGGTTATCTGAATTTGAATCCTCACTCTAACTCTTTTTCCCCCAGTTTAATGAGATATAATTGACATACGGCAATGTAGAAGTTTAAAGTATACAGCACAGGATCACCTGGGATTGGTTAAGCATCCAACTCTTGATCTCAGCTTGTGAGTTCAAGCCCCATGTTGAGCTCCATGCTGGGCATGGAGCCTAATTAAAAGGGCTGCCTGGGTGACCCAGTCAGTTGAGCGCCTGCCTTTGGTTCAGGTCATGATCCCAGGATCCTGGGATCTAGTCCCGCATCGGGCTCCTTGCTGAGTGGGGCGTCTGCTTCTCCCTCTCCCTCTGCCCCTCCCCCCTGTTCATGTGCCCCCTCTCTGTCTCTCGCGCACGCGTGCTGTGCTCTCTCTCCAATAAATAAATAAATTTAAAAAAAAAAGAAAAGAAAAAATGTACGGCACAATAACTTGAATTACATATTTTGTGAAATAATTACCACAGTATCTAACACTTTTTAGTTGTATGTACTCGAGCAAATTACTGAACTTTTCTGTGCCTCAGTTTTGTCATTAGTGAAAGGGTATAATAATAATAGCACCTACTTATAGAGTGTTGTGAGGAATAAAGAAGTTAATACATATAAAGCATTTCTGATACTGCCTGGAAAATAGTAAGTACTATATAAGCATTAGATATCAATACTTTTTGGTCAGCATTTTGAAATTTGTTATCTCTGAGAACAAATATATTTAAAAATTCAAGATAGCATTATTCACAATAGTCCAAAACTGGACACAATGTAAAGTCTGTTAACTGATGAATGGATTAGCAAAACATGGCTTATCTTTCAGTGAAATATTTCTCAGCAATAAAAAGAAACAAGCTGTTGAATCTTGCAACAATATGGATGAATCTCAAAAACAGCTTGCTAAGTGACAAAACCCAGGCATAACGGACTACACATTATATGATTCCATTTGTATGAAATTTCTAGGAAGGTCTAAACTATAGAGACAGAAAGCCAGATCGGTGGTTATTGTGGGTGGGACCAATGATTAACAACAAACTGGAATAACGGAACTTTTCCCAGTGACGGAAGTGTTTTAAAACTGGATTTTGATGATGGTTGCCTGACTATGTAAATTTACTAATGCTCATTGAACCTTACTCTTAAAATGGATGAATTCTGTGGTGTCCAAATTCTACCACTCTAAAACTGTCAAAAAGAAAAAAGGAAACTGGAGATTCACATCCATTGCTCTTTAGTCTGGTTCTCACTAAAAAAAAAAAAAAAAGAAAAGAAAAGAAAAAAGTTTTTGTTTTTGTAAAAATAATATATGTTGATTGCTGGGAGACAATTCTTTTTTTTTTTTTTTTTTTTTAAAGATTTTATTTATTTATTTGACAGAGATAGAGACAGCCAGCGAGAGAGGGAACACAAGCAGGGGGAGTGGGAGAGGAAGAAGCAGGCTCACAGCAGAAGAGCCTGACGTGGGGCTCGATCCCATAACGCCGGGATCACGCCCTGAGCCGAAGGCAGACGCTTAACCGCTGTGCCACCCAGGCGCCCCTGGGAGACAATTCTTCATGGGTCTGTCATGTTTCTGTACATCTTGCAAGCAAGGCCCAGCTTCCATTTGTTCTAGACCATCTTTTCAGGGATGTTTGTGTAGTAAACAGCCTTTGAAGACAGAAAGAGTGTCTCCCCACCAGGGAAAAAGGCAGGCATGCTTACTTTCCAATATAATAAAGAAAACATCTGCCTCTGGAGCAGAGGTCAAACATGCTTAATGCTCGTTATATAACATATGGTTCTGTAAGCTCAAAGTTTCTGTGTTTGTGCAGGTTTCACTGGCCCTTTTCATTTTTCCCTTTGGGAACTGGGAGTTAGTAAACCAGCGAAGTATATGCTTCTGCTCTGGTCTCTGCCATTGCTGAGAATAATAAAGTCCTTTGACTCTGACCTAGGAGTCTCATGTCTTGTCAGCATCCACGATACCTTGTTAGCTTTTGAGTAGGATAAAGTCCCTGACCCTTCATTCTGTTTTGTGTGTGTGGTAAAATATACATGACATAGAATTTACCATCTTAACCATTTCTAAGCATATAGTTCAGTGGCATTAAGTATGTTAACCTTAAAACTGCCGGTTATTTTACCAGCAAAAATGAGTTTATCCAGGAATAGCAGAGAATTATAATTAGGGACAAGCAAGCAATGGCAACACCATAGGCAAGTCCAGAGAACAAGGAGAGGAATGTTTTTTTATAGAGGAAAAAGGAGTTGGGGGGGCTGTTATAAACAAAAAGTCCATTGGAGGGCGCCTGGGTGGCTCAGTTGGTTAAGCGTCTGCCTTCGGCTCAGGTTATGATCCCAGGGCCCTGGAGTCTAGTCCTGCATGGGGCTTCCCGCTCAGCGGAGAGTCTACTTCTCCCTCTGCTGCTCTCTCTCTCTCTCTCTTTAAATAAATAAATGAATAAAATCTTTTAAAGAAAAGTTCATTGGAGTAAACTATAATTTGAAGTGTACTGGCTTTTCATTGGCTGAATTATGATAGTTTCATATTGACTGGGCTGTTAACGGGAAGAAAAACCTTCCTTCCTCCTGCTGGAATAGTAAAGTAGTAGCTAAAGTAGTAGTAGTATGGCTTGCAGGGTACATCTCTTCCTGTGGGGTCTGCAGTTGACCTCAGGTGGTGGGGCATGAGAACTCTCCCCCCAACTCCTGCTGCCTTCTGACTCCATTCTAAATGAGGTTTCCTTTTATTAATTTTTCCAAGTTCATTCACGTTGTTGTGCAAGTATCACCACTCTCCATCTCCAGAATTTTTGCATCTTCCCATATTGAAATTCTACCCATTGAATACTAACTCCCTATTCCCTCTCCCCCCAGGCCCTGGTAACCACCATTCTACTTTCTGTCTCTGTAAATTTGACTACCCCAGGTACCTCATGCAATATTTGTCCTTTTGTGCCTGACTTATTTCAACTTAGCATAACATCTTCAAGGTTCACCCATGTTGTAGCATGTATCAGGATTTCATTCCTTTTTAATATTGAATAATATCCCATTGTATATGTTCACAGTTCTTGACACTAATTATAAAAAAAAAAGAAGGAAAAAAAGAAAAGAAAAAGAAAAAAACCTTACTATTTGGGAGTTACTATTGACACTGGCTGAGAATCATTCTAGACATCTATGAGTAGACAGAAAAATAGGTAGAAAGAAATCATGTTAGAAAATGGGCTTTGGGGGGTGCCTGGGTTGCTCAGTCAGTTAAGCATAACTTGTGATTTCAGCTTGGGTCATGATCTCATGCGTTATGAGATCAAGCCGGCATCAGGCTCTGCGCTCAGCAGGGAACCTGCTTGCGATTCTCTCCCTCTGCCCCTCTACCCATTCTCTCTCTCTCTTTCAAATAAATGAATCTTAGAAAAGAAAATGGGCTTTGGGGTCTTGCTTTCTAATACTCACCTAAAGCTCCCTTGACTGGATTATAGGCACAGGTAGGCTTCTGGGCTTAGAGACTTGGCCCGCTCCTAGAATCCATCCACCAGCTCCTGAGCAGTTCCCCTGCCCTCAGCCAATCAACGGATAGTTGGCCACTGTGACTCTTTGCTTTTATGTGTTTCCACCTCTAAGTAGTCCTTTACTCCTGAGGATTTTTTCTATACCACATTTCCCACTTATCTTTATTCAGCAATTATTTATTCATGTCTATCTTGGGCCGAGAGCTATGCTAGGTACTGGGAGTACTTAGACAAAAGATTCCTCTCCTGCCCGCATGTAATTCACGGTACAGGAGACAGAAAGCAAACACATGCATTAAATATAGTTTGATAGACTTCCTATCCTAGTGGAATTAGGAAAGTCTTCCAGAAGAGATGGCCTTAGGAGATGAAGGGTTAAAGGACTGAGAGTTAAGGAAGTGAAGAAGTGTGCATGTGCTGGACAGGGATGGGGAGTGCAGAGCAGAGAGGAACAGCAGGTGTGAAGGACCTGACGCAGTAGATACCTGAAGTTTATGGAAGTACAAGCAATTACCTGTGGTTGGAATTTCAAAAGGCAAGAAGGGAAGTGGCAAGGAGTAGAGCTGGAGAACTATGCAGGGTAAGATGGCAGATATCACCTTATGTCATGATGCCATAATTATATTTAAGTAACCACCCAGCTCTGTCTACCCAACTACATGGTGGCTACTTTGGGGACATGAGTTAGTCACCCCTGGGCCTTGAGGTATGGCATAGTGCCTGACATAGTAGGTTTTCAATACATGCTTTTTTTCCATATCGTTGATGCATGTGTTGTAGTTGATAACTACAACCAGCAACTTTAAAAAAATTTCTTGATTTCAGCTGGAATTTAGTTTTTGTTTTGTTTACATTGCATTTCTACAGAATATTTCTTTGTTTATTCCTTAATGCATAGACTAATGCTTTGCTACTATTTCCTCTTCTACTATAAAATGAAAATTACTAGGTGGCTAATATAATTTATATATTTATTTTGGCTTTTAGGATACACTACTGTTAGTTAAACTCAGCATTTCACATTTATAAAAATATTAATACTCTTTATTTATTTAAGTTTTAAATTAAAGAAATTTTTTTAGTAATGTCTATACCCAACGTGAGGCTCAAACTTACAACCCTAAGATCAAGAATCTCATGCTGACCTAGCCAGCCAGGCACCCCAAGAATATTAATACTGTTAAAGTTAATTTGAAGAGAGAATGTATCTACTTTATTTTTTTTAAAGATTTTTTTAAAAAGATTTTATTTATTTATTTGACAGAGATAGAGACAGCCAGTGAGAGAGAGAGCACAAACGGGGAGTGGGAGAGAAGAAGCAGGCTTCCCAGCAGAGGAACCTGATGTGGGGCTCGATCCCAGAATGCTGGGATCACGCCCTGAGCCGAAGGCAGACGCTTAACGACTAAGCCACCCAGGTGCCCCTTTTTTAAAGATTTTATTTATTTATTTTAGAGAGAGAGAGAGAGACTGCACAAGCAAGGAGAGGGGAGGGGGCAGAGGGGGAAGGAGCGAGAGAGGGGAAGGAAGAGAATCTCAAGCGGACTCCATGCTGAGTGTGGAGCCTGACATGGGGCTCTATCTTGTGACCCTGAGATCATGACCTAAGCTGAAACCAAGAGTCAGATACTTAACTGACTGAGCCACAGAGGCGCCCCTGTATCTATTTTAAAGTTACTTAAAAAAAAAAAAAACTATGATTCTGAGAGCAAGTATTTTTTTAACTTTCCAGACTTTTGTAGTTAAATGCTTTTTAAAAAGTATTTTCCATTAGATGGTTTCCTGGGAAATTTGAAATTAACAGTTGGTTAGCATTCCATTAAGTTTTCAGAATAATTACACATCTGTAAGGGCATTATGATTAAATTGGAGTAATTGACAGAATGATTATTCATCTATAAGGGAATCATGATTGAATCACAATAATTCATTTTTATGAGCCCACCTAAATTTTTCTTCTTTAATTTTGGTTTGATTATGCAGTACACCACGGTATATGTGTGATTGGATAGCTATACTTTAGATAAATATGTTGTTAGAAAAGGCTGAATCCAGATGATATTATAGCAGAAAGATCACTTAGTATACTAAGCTGGGTCTAGCTCATGCATTTTTGTCAAATCTTATTACATATTTGTTTGAAATAAACTACTTGACTTTCACTGGGATCCTGAGTATCAGTGAATAAATGATAATATTTTAGTTTTTCCCCAAGTGTGTATGGACTTCTCTAATATTGTATTCGGTAAATATTTTATTGATCTAATTGTCTGTTACACAGGAAATAAAACTAAAATTCTTTAGTAACAGTTCTTACTTCTAATGGACATTATTGGCATATGGCTCTCTCTCTCTCTCTCTCTACACACACACACGCACACAATTAAATTGTTGAAAGGCAATATAGTATGATATACAGGAGACTGTGCTCTGAGTAGAACAAAACTGAGTTTAAATCCTCTGTTGATATTAAGAATATCAGCCTCTCTAAATCTCAACTTCATAATCCATAAAATATTTTTATATTTATGTGATGTTCAAATAAGATACTGTAAAGCAGTTAGCATTGATTTCTTTTTTTTTTTTTAAGATTTTATTTATTTATTTGATAGAGAGAGACAGCCAGTGAGAGAGGGAACACAAACAGGGGGAGTGGGAGAGGAAGAAGCAGGCTTCCTGTGGAGGAGCCTGATGCAGGGCTCGATCCCAGGACTCCGGGATCACGCCCTGAGCCGAAGGCAGACGCTTAACGACTGCGCCACCCAGGCACCCCAGCATTGATTTCTGACATATAGCAAGTAGTTATTAAATATTAGCTAGTATTGTGATGATTTATATCTCTTATTTTTGTTTATTTTTCTTCTCTCCTGCTTTGAGAAGATTTGAAACAACTTACCATGTTCTCTATAGAAACAGCTCACTGGGAACCATTCCAATGCCTGGTGGCTAAAATTCAGAATCACTACCATTCTATATTGGATGTTTAGAGAACAAATGGTTGCTTGGGGAACATGAAGCTTTCAAAACTCTCATACGGATTCCAAATAGCTAAAATGTCCATGTGCGCACTCACAGGGGCTATATGTAGATGAAGATATGCCAAGTTGAATTTTACCAGGAAACAGCATCAGAACTAAGAGGAATACATTCTTTTATGCACTTTTCATAGCTCAGAAGCTGCTGTCGGTCATGAATGGAGACTTAAATTGTGTTTGAAGGCCATTTCAAAGTATCTAGTTTCTTGTAAATGAAGTGTCACTAGAGGATCCATCAATACATGACAAAAAATGCATGGGATTCAGAGTCCAAATATGGATGGAATGAATTGCATTTGTCATGTACTAGCTGTGTGATCTTTGGCAAATGACTTTGCCTTTCGAAGCCTTGATTTCCTTGGCTGTATAATGAAGCTAATCATACCTAGCTTGCAGGGCACCATAAGAATTAAGTGAGGTCACGTATATAAAGTACTCTTCACAGTGTCTCAGTGTTAACTGTAGTTACCACCAAGAAAGTAATTGTAAAGTGGACTATAATATTGGGTCTGTTCAATATTTTGATAGATACAAGTGATCTGTATTCAGTTGAGGTAGTATCATGTCAGAACATAACCAACCAGCTCAATATGTATGATCTGAACAATGAATTTTCAAATTATTTCTGTCAGTAATAATAGTTGATATTCACTGAGTATTATGTGGCAATCACCAGGTTAAGTGCATTATTGCGTTTAATCTCCACGGCATTCCCATACTTTGGATATTATTTTGTAGAGAAGGAAAATGAAGCTTAGGAAGGAGAAATAAATTGCTTGAGGTTGCATGGCAATTAAGTGCCATCGATGGCCAGGAATCTAGCTCTGGTCTGCCTCCAAAATGCAGGCTCTGATCTCCAGGTTATACCACCTGTTATTTTGTTACGTAGTCTGAAAAGCAAAGAAAGAGAATCTCTTGTTAGACAGACTGACCCTCCTCTGACTTTAGGAAAGATAAAACGTGTTGCTTCTCAAAGGCTTTAATTAATGAAAAAAGGGATTCAAATACTCAAGCTAGAAGCTGCGACTTTGAAAACTTTGCTGACACGAAAGAAACAGTGACTTTGTATTGTCAGACCCAAATTACCACGACGTGTAACCCATTTTTAACTTGGTTTGCCTTTAGTGAGCCTCAAGTTCTTTTTTCACCTTGTGTCTTTTAAACGTACTGTACATGTGTTACGAACAGCACACCCAGAACCATATCTTGGCATTAAAATTCCATGAAGTCCATTTTGGGAATCAGATTACTGCACCTATTTTTAGTTCTCAACACAAATTACTTTTTCCATTACACTTTTAAATATCCAGTGATAAAGAGATTGAAAATAGCTCCTATAGCCAAATAAAAATCCTGCATTTTTTAATCAGGACAGACCCATTGACTGGCATTAATGTAATTACATTACTGAGGTGGCTACCTGTGAATGCCTCCTTCTTCCTCTCATTAGGACTACTCTCCCCATTTGCTGCTATATTTGTCTGCCTTCTTGGCCATAAAAGGCTGGCTATGTGGCTCTGACATTCTACTGCCTGACCACATGCATTATTTTTGAACCGGTCCCCCGGGTCCTGTCTTTAGCCCTGCCTCTTCACTTTTTTTTTTTTTTTTGGATTCAACTGACGTGGGTTTTTCATTCTCTCATCCAGCTCCACAGCCACATCGGAGCGTTTCCACCACCATCACTCCTTTGAACACGGGTAAGTGTGACATTGAGGCAGAAGAATGCACTTGATGTTTGCTGTGCTTAACAGCATTGCATGTGTGTGGTTTCTTTCTATCTTGTGAGTTCAGTGGTTTTCTCAGAGAGAGGTCAGAAGAGCAGAGAACTAGCGAAGGGGAGCCCCTGGGAAGGAAGACAAGAGCAGCAGGGTGCCAGTCTTCGCGGTGCTGGCACAGCTCTCCTCTCACATCCACACTACACTATTTAAGTTAAGCTACTATTCCTGGGACCGTAAGGGGATAATATCTGTCTCAAGTGGAACTGTGAGTGTGAGTCCAAGTACTCTGTCCAAGTTATAGTTCAATGGTTTGGTTGAAATCTGGAATGGGTGAGGTGGCAGGATATAATATGTTTTCTGTCTTCCACATGCCTGCAGTAGTCCCTGATTATAAATTAGACCAAAAGGAGGTAAATTAACTCTGAAGTCCTTACTTTCCAGTCCAGTGATTTTTTTCTGACAATGCTGTGTGAATAAGTGTAAGAACACATCATGATATTTCTAACCTGGAAATGTTTAAGTAATATTTCAGTGGCAACATGGATTCCCACATAATGATCCTAAAGTTAACATTTTCTGTGAATGATTTTAGTCAGCTTTTGGCCTCTAATGCCTGTACAAAAGTATCATATCAGGATTACAATTATGGAATTAGTATTTCTTCCAAAATTCCCAGAGTATGTTCAGAAAGAAAATGCAGGTCTTAAAGGAACAGAAGACAACCAAACCTTTTCTTCCCAGCATACCCTAGTTGTCATGTGTTGGGGATAATAATCCTCACTTGATGAAGAGAAGGTAGCTGCACCTTCATTCCAGAGGTCAGAGCGGTGACACCTAGCTCTGATGACTTAAAGCCAGACCCTGTTTACTTGCAATATATTATGTATGTGTCTGTGACATGAAGTACTATTAAAAATAAATATATTTGGGGGAAAATAGAAATAAAGTGGAAAGTAGAATTGGGGAAAGATATTTAAAGATTTCATTTTGCGAAAATGGCAGCATTTCAAGTCACGTTAGCATATATGAACTTAGCTTATAACATAATACATAAGGAAGGTCATTCATCACTTATTTGAACATCATTTAAATAATATTTACCGTGTTACAATGTACTATGTATCATTAAAGAAACTTATCTTTATAAATGCTTAACATATTTCTGTATTAATATATTCTAATCCTTTTGTTTTACCAAAATTTATCTAATAACTATTCATTACATATGGTAATTATTCTGTATGTTTTAGAACAGAAGATAGCAATCTATTTAAGGGTTGAAGCAAAGTTGCTTGCTAGTAGCTATTTTTTTCCTCTTGGGAAATGCCATGTAGACTGATATCTTCCATGAGCCCCAAGATAAATATTTCTGGAGTGCAGTTTGCTGGATTTTCTTCTCTAGGGAATACATACTGAATTTTAAAAGAGGAGATTTGAAAAAACACTGATTATCTCACAACCAATTTTACTTGTAAAATTTAATATTTAAATTTTTAAGTGTTACTTATGTTTATTTATTTAAACGTTTAAATGTGATTTAAATGTTAAGAATAACATTTCAGAACATGCACAAAAGCATTAAAAATTGGGGGAGGGGCTTTCATAAAACTATGACTTCATCCAGGTAAGTTAGCAATGTGGCTGATAGACTCCTGTCAGTGGACACAATAGTCAAGAAGCTCATACAATGTGAAGCCTCCCCGCCATATGCTAAGCAAACTTACCTTTGACTGTCGGTTGAACTGTTAGCTCAAGTTCACAATACAAACTGCTACCCTATGACTGACTTTCTTACTTCTTTATGTAAGAAGACTAGAAGGCTTCATATTCTTTAAGGGAGCAAAACATTTTGAAGTGTTTGTGAAATTTGAGAGAACTCGTTATAGGATAATACAGTTGGCCCTTGAACAACATGGGTTTGAACTGCATGGGCCTGCTTACACACCATTTTTTTTTTTTTAAAGATTTTATTTATTTATTTGACAGAGATAGAGACAGCCAGCGAGAGAGGGAACACAAGCAGGGGGAGTGGGAGAGGAAGAAGCAGGCTCATAGCGGAGGAGCCTGATGTGGGGCTTGATCCCATAACGCCGGGATCACGCCCTGAGCCGAAGGCAGACGCTTTAACCGCTGTGCCACCCAGGCGCCCCTACACACCATTTTTTAAATAAATATAGTACAGTACTGTAAATGTATTTCCTTTTTGATTTATTAATATTTTCTTTAGGTTACTCTATTGTAATAATACAGTATATAATACATATAAGGTGCAAAATATGTGTTAATCCACTGTTTATGTTATCAGTAAGACTTCTAGTCAACAGTTGGCTATTGGTTGTGAAATTTGGGGGTAAGTCAAAGATTACATGTGGATTTTTGACTCTGCGGGTTGGGGGTGGGGTTGGCACCTCCATTCCCTGCATTGTTCAAGGGTCAACCATTTAAGCAAACTCCAGCGTTCAGTCCTAGGACTTCCTTTTCCATTGACAATCATTCTCATCTATTTTTTAGCTTTATGTACCATCTATATATTAGTGACTGCTGAATGTAGGTGTCCATCCTGGACCTTTACCCTGTGCTCCAAAATCATGAATCCAATTTAACATCTCCACTTGGATATCTAGCAAGTATCTCAACTATAAAATATCTCAAACCCATCTCCCGTTCTTTCATCCCTAACTGTGCTGCTTTTTTTTTTTTTTAAGATTTTATTTATTTGACAGAGAGAGAGAGACAGCCAGCGAGAGAGGGAACACAGTCAGGGGGAGTGGGAGAGGAAGAAGCAGGCTACCAGCGGAGGAGCCTGATGTGGGGCTCTGTCCCAGAATGCCGGGATCACGCCCTGAGCCGAAGGCAGACGCTTAACGACTGAGCCACCCAGGCGCCCCCTAACTGTGCTTTCTTACACTCCTGCCCATCTCAGTTAACAGCAACTTCAGTCTTCCAGTTACTCAGGGGAAAACCTCAGGATCATCTCTCACGCCTCTCTTTGCTTCATACCCTAATTCAGAACTTTCAGCAAATGCTATTGGTTCTACCTTCAAAAATGTACTGAGTCTGATCACTTCTCACATTTCCACTGCTACCACTGTCATATTTAGCCTGGACAATTGCAATGGCTTTTGCATTCATTTGCGAGGACTGCCCTAACAAAGTACCACAGACTGGGTGCCTTAAACAACAGAAATGTATCCTCTCACAATTCTGGAGGCTAGAAATCTGCGATCAAGGTGTTGGCAGAGTTGTTTCTATCTGAGGCCTCTCTTCTTGGCTTACAGATGATCTTCTTGTCTCTTCACATAGTCTTCCTCTGTGTATGTACATGTCTGTGTCCTATTTCCTCTTCTTATGGGGACACCAGTCATATTAAATGAAGCCCCATCCTAATAATCTCACTTTAGCCTCATTTTCTCTGCAAAGACCCTATTTCCAAATAGAGTTACCTTTTGAAGTACTGGTGGTTAGGACTTCAACATATGGATCTGGGGGAATACAACTCAGTTCATAACAGCCTTCTTTTCTAAAAAAATTTTTTGAAAGACTTTATTTGAGAGAGAGAGAGAGCAAGAGTGAAGGAGAGAGAGCGTGAACGGGGGTTGGGGCAGAGTGAGAGGGATAAGCAAACTCCCTGCTGAGCGGGGATCCGGATGTGGGGCTCGATCCCAGGACCCCAGGATCAGGACCTGAGCTAAAGGCAGATACTCAACCAACTGAGCCAACCAGGTGCTCTTAAAATTTTTTTTAAAGTTGTTATTTTTAAGTAATCTGTCCACCCAACTTTGGGCTCAAACCCACAACCCTGAGATCAAGAGTCACACGCTCCACCAACGGAACCAGCCTGGCTTTCATTCTTGTCCCTCAATAGTCTATCCTTTATACATCAGCAAGAGTGAGTCTCAGCTTGGAACCTTCTGATGGTTTTTCAGCCCTTTCAAGGTGAAAGACAAGGTCCCGACAGTCGCTCGTGGGACCGTACACTATCTGTCCCCCCACCCCCGACATCGTCTCCTATACATCTCCCTGCACCCCGCTCATTCCTTGCATCTTCACTGCCTGGAGTACAACAGGCATGCACACACCCTAGTGTCTTCGCAGTGGCCTTCCATCTAGGACACTCTTCTTCTAATATTCTCATGTTCAGAAGCCATCCCTGATGAGGCTGTTTAAAATTGCATCCCAACTCCCTTTCTTCTTTTATTTTTCTCTGTAGCATTTAGCCCATTCTGTTATACCTTACATTTTACTTATTTTCTCTATTGGCTATCTCCTGCAATAGAATGTAAGGTTCTAGCTAAGGTTATCAGAGCAGGGATTTTGTGTGTTTTGTTCATCTCTGTATTTCTTGTGCTGGAACAGTACCAGGCTCATAGTAGGTGTTCAGTAATTATTTGTTGAATGAAAACCGCACTGACTGTACACAGACTCTCCATCATTACAGATCCTCCCAGATGAAGCCCTTATCAGGATGAAATGCCAGAACATTTGAAATACATATTATGAAAGGTCTGAGGAAAAAACAAAATAGCTAGGGTAGGGAAACTTTGTAAAGACCTCCTAGATATTAAAACAAAAACCAAAAAACCAAACCCACACAAGAACGTGGCCCAATGGGAGGAGGGGGCTTATGCGGGCTATGAAGTAGAAAGTTTGTTGAGTAACCAGTTAAGCTAACCTTCACATCCTTTTCCATTTGCTCTTTGGGAAAGATAAGAGTATTTTTGCATATTGATTTAGATGCCTTATTTCTTACTAGTTCACTCAAAAGTTGCTGCTTTCTTGTAGGTCTCCTGTTTCTCTCCAGGGCACACCATGTCTCTGTCCTATTATCAGAAGCTCCACCAACACTATGACAGCAGCTACCGAAACAGGGACCTTCGCACCACCATGAGCCAGTATCAGCAGGAGAAGAAAAGTTCTGCCATCTACACCCACGGCTCGGCGGCCTACAGCAGCCGCTCCTCTGCTGCTCACCGCCAGGAATCCGAGGCCTTCAGCCAGGCGTCCACTGCCTCGTACCAGCAGCAGGCCTCCCGGGCCACTGAATCCACCCATGCATTCGCAGCCAGTCGGAAGACAGCCTCAGCCTACGATTATGGCTACTCCCACGGGTATGTCAAAAGCAGCCTTCCAACCTTAGCTCAAAGGCACACTGTCCAAATAACTGTCCTATATCATGTTTTCCCTTCTTTTTGGTCTGGCAGCCCTATGTTTAAAACAGGCGTGGAATGGGGTGCCTGGGTGGCTCAGTCGTTAAGCGTCTGACTCTTGGTTTTGGCTCAGGTCATGATCTCAGGGTCTTGAGATCAAGCCCCGTGCAAGGCTCTGTGCTCAGCACAGTCTGCTTGTGCCTCTCCTGTGCTTCTCTCTTCACTCCCTCTCCCTCTCCCTCTCCCTTTCTCTCAAATAAATAAATAAAATCTTTTAAAAAAATCAGGTGTGGAGTGAGGCCATGTATTTGGGAGACCTGGGACTTATGTGTACCTGTTTCCCTTTACCTTTTGAGTTTCACAAAGAGCTTCATAATTACACCGGCATATCTTGCTTGCATTGCTGGCTGTGATATTGCCAGAAGCAGAGAAGTTTTGCCACAGATTGCTTTCAACATTCAGTAGCAGCAGAGCCAGAAAATATCATTTCAACGCTCACAGCAGGTTTCCTGGCCCTCAGAATGTTTCTACATAGATGAGAAGCCAGTATAGAACTTAAAATTCACAGGTCACAGGCACCCAAACTGCAGCAGTGACGTGATCTACTTTTTTGATACCTGAGAGCAAATATTAGAATTCTGAGCCATTGTTCAGGCAGGCAGCAGATATTTTCTTTAGCTAGAGCATTTTGTAGAACCACACACCTATCTCCGTCAGCCTAAGAATACTGGGAACAAACCTGTGTTCTGATAAAAGTAGATTCATCAACCCATTGCAGGGAGGGAGACCACACAGCAGAGGAAAAGAGAGAGTTACTATATTAGGATTCTAGGANNAGCGGAGTTTACATGCAGGTCTGGTCTGCAAAGCAAACCCAGGGTCCTGTTTCTATCGGAAACAGTGAAGTTGAGATAAATGAGAACTGTTTTATCCAGAAGCCCTTTATGTGGAGCTCAGCACCTGGGTTGGGAACTGAGACTGCTTGTCTGTGTCAACAGCCACTGGGGTCATCCAGGCAAGACTGCAATGTCTCATTCTTACTGATAAAATTTCAAACGGCAAACGTACTGATAATCTTGGATATTAAAGAAGAAATTTCTCATTGAGTCTGTAGTCACTCAAAGAAGGAGGTTACCACAACTCTTTTTAGCAGCAGTGTCCCCAGGAGAGATGTTTCCTGTGAACTTTGCAGTTGGCTTCTGTGTCTGTTGTTCCAGCCTGATGAGTGCTGGGCAGATGCTTACTTTCTCAGCCCAAGCCAGTTTTTATTTCCTTGATATCCAGAACGAAATGTTTCATGGGGATTAAAAAACACTTGCAAGATTCATGTGATTTTATTAAAAATCTATCTATAGTCCACAGAAGGAATTGCTGAACTTGAAAATGTAAACATTTCTGGGATATATGGTAAATAACCACCTGCTGCCTCCAGTCTGCCTCTCCAAAGCACCTGGCATAGATTGCATTTTTTTTAGTTATCCACATGATATAATTTTAAGTCTTACAAAATTTAAGTCCACAAAATATCTGTTAGGACAACTAGGAAAGCATTTCTTTCTGGGAGTTAAAGAAGTTACAGAGGAAATAATGCAGTGGTTTGTATGAATAGAAGTGAGGATAATTTCTGAAGCAGAAGTTTCTGAATCCCTGTTGAGTTTAAGTAGCACCTGGTCTGTGCCTGTTGTTTCTTGGGCAATGACAGGGACCTCCTGGGAGCTTCTGCTCTGTTCAGTAACAGAGCCAGAGTCCACTGGGGTTTGCCTGGAATGTCTGATGGCCACGTTATGAAATTCCATTTAAAATGGAGCAGGATCATTTTGCAATCTCACTTTCATGGGATATTCAGCAGGACTTGGTGTTGGCTGTAAATATGGAAATATTGTCACTAAGGTGAATTCATTTCTTTTAGCACTTGCTTTAAATGAACTGCCTTCCAAAGGAAAGTTGGGAGGAATTAACACCATGTGTATGTGACAGCATCATTTTGTTCTGAAGAATGTTCCGTAGAACATTAAGAACCTCGTTTAGGAAAGCACCTGTCTTTTAATAGAGGAGGATTACAGTTTAAAGATCCATTTTCATGGACTGTCTGTGCTGAGTCTATAGAAGTTGTTGTTAATGTAACTGCTTGTGTACTTATTTCCCCGAGGCCGTAGAATCTAGAGTTTTATGAATTTGTATTTTAAAGAGATCTTTACTTCTTCAACTCTATTGCTAAATCTTATGTTCAATTATTTTAATTTTAAACAAAATCTTCTTTTAACTGCATGTGTAATATTCATATTTATTTATAATGGGATACATTATATTAAACATTAGTAATTAAACCTTTGAGCAGTTTTATTTTGTTCAGAAAACATTTGCTCTGTGTTATCTTTGGTAGACTTAGTCATTTCAGCTTTAAAAAGCCTCACATAGTAAAGTTTCTATAGGAAATGGAACTGTAATCATTTTTCTATACTCAACTTCACATCGTGTTCTTTCCTGCGATGTCTATATTTATGTAGGTAGGTAGGTAGGTAGCTATTCATTAAGGGCTTAATGTTTGAAGAACTCAAACTTCTTGGTAGAAACATGTTGACCTAGAAATGTTGACCTAGAAACAAGAGAGGGAAGAAAACACCAATATTTTTCCTTTGTGTAATGCAATGTAAAGGAAAAGAATGTCAACCTAATCCTGGGGTTATTTTAGTTTTTCTTTTTTTAGACCTAGAGATAACAGGTGCAGATAATATTCTTTGAACATTTCAAAATCTTCATAATTCCTTTAGGTTGTGTTTTTGCTCTCTATAAAAGGAATAACTTTTCCCTGCTAAATAATATGTCTCTTTGGATTATGAAAAGTGTTGATTAAAACCCACAGGTTTAGAAATGCAATTCCATGGAATGTATGTAAACACTAGGCTTGATCTATTTTTAGTCTCTGCTTTGTAGTTAGATGTCTGGTAGTAAAGTGGAAACTATGGAGATTTATATGTGCTCAGGGCTTGGCTGACCTCAGTAGGTCTTAAGAACAATGGCCTGTTCAGCGTCAATGTGGTTGTAAGCACAGATCAGTTTCCAATTGAATTCTGAGCCAAGGGTTATAAAATAAATCCTGGAAGGCTTATTCTAAATGCCTTTATTCTTAGTCACAGTGAGAAAAAACAAACCCTAAATTAAGGTAATTCAGGAAGACAAAATGACACAAGATTATTGTTTTATGCTAGTAATCCACAAATACTATCAGAGGTTAAAGGAGAAATGGTATTCATAACTACCATTAGGCAATGGTTCTTAACTTCTATCCAAGAATGGAGGGTCTTAGATGATCTGAAATTATGTGCAAAATTAGGCACAGTTGAGAATTTGTTTTAGCTGAGAAAGATGGTAGCTTTTTTTTTTTTTAAGATTTTATTCATTTATTTGAGAGCGAGCGAGAGTGAGAGAGAGGATGAATGGGGTGATGGGCAGAGGGAGAAGTAGACTCCCCGCTGAGCAGGGAGCCCAGTGTGGGACTCCAGGATCATGACCTGAGCCAAAGGCAGACGCCTAACCGACTGAGCCACCCAGGCGCCCAAGACAGTAGCTTTCACCAGATTCTCAGAGAACCCTGTGACTCAACAAAGGTCAGAACCACTGCCCTGGAAAGTCGACATATAAACATTAGACAATCCACTGTGTGCCTTGAGGATCCCTTTCTTGATGTCAATTATTATACGAAGTTAGTATGAAATAAGGCAGATGTTTACAGGGAGTGTGGTTTATGAGAATCAGCGTTCTTTCCTTTCTTTTGAGTAGGTGGATCATACATTAAGATGGAAATAATAAGTGAAATATTTTGTTATACTTGATAGTAGGAATGAATAACTTTCAAAAAGCAGAGACAACACAGCATAGTTCTTGGACCACGGAGGGATTTAGAGTTGTCCCTCAACCGTCTGTAGTAATGGTAGATATTTAATTGCTTGATTCTAAACAGATTGAAATTCAACCCATATGCAAATCAGCACAGCATCCTCTATACCATTGTATCCTTACAATAACCCTGAGAGGTAGAAATTATATCTGTATTTTAAAAATGAGAAAATTAGAGACCAAATCGATTAAATAACTTTTCTCCATTGCACTAAGAAGTAGTAGAATAATGATTTGAACCCCCCTCCTACCCCAAGCCCCCCACCCTTTTCATGGGTACCCAGTGACAGTTATAATCAACACACTCCCCGTGACTTCCTGGCCACTGTATTTTTCTTAAAGCATCAATGTATAGTTTTTCATTATATATCCTTTTATTTGCCCTCCATCTGGAGAAGCCATTGAGTACCAAAATAACTAAGATTCAGAGTAGGGAACAGTTGATCCTAGGAGCATTCAGGAATG